>NW_010296495.1:0-6539 GCF_000700745.2 Antrostomus carolinensis | reverse complement strand
TAATAATAATAATAATGTATACAAATTGTTCATAGGCAAGGCAAAATTTACTACTGTACCTGAAGTTAGAAATCAAAAATAGAAGTCATCTGTACAAGTCCCTGAACTGACGTGGTGGAACTCACAGCACTTCAATGTTTTGCTACATAATCCATACACTGTAAAATTGTATTCAAAACCCAAAATCCTTATAGGCAGCTGATTTAAAAAAAAAAAAAAATCTTGCTAAAATCTGAAAAAAAAGAGAACCTACAAAGACATATTATTTTTTGCTCAATTTTTCTTGCCTGTGGATTATGTATCTCAACATAGTTGTTACTTCTAAAGGCAGAAAAGATGCTTTACAATAGTAATTTGAAAGAAAAAAAAATGCATTCATGTTTGATTCAATGAGACACAATGTATTTTGGAAAATATGTTTTGGAAAGAAGTTTAATAAGGATGAAACTAAGAAACTATTGAAATTCATAGGGAAATTATTTATTCCCCAAACCTTGATTATTTCAACAAAACTTGATAAATGTATCAGTAATTTTTTTATTTACTTCTACAGATATAAAACCACATAAAAAAGCATGCTTGGCTTTAAGCATAACTTCTAAAGGAGGGCTGAAAATATACGTTTCCATGCAACTATGTACAGCTGACATATGAAGCAAGTAAACAGTATCCAGTGAAGAGTATTCCAGATCCCAAAGGTAGCACTGATCTCATACGACTGAAGGGGACTAAAATTTTGGCATCAGCGTCTAAGATACTAATCCAAAGCTGCCTTAAACTCAACTAAAAACAAACAAACAAACAAACAAAGATAATAAAAAAATTAAAAGCAACCTCCAAAAAGCAGTATATCTGACCTACCCTAAATATTTACTTAAAAAGAAGAAACAATTTTTCTCTCTATTGACCATAAGGAGAGTGTAAGATTAATAAAAGGTCTAACTGATAGGTCTTTCCTTAAAAATCCACCCACATGCTCGTAAGTCTGCTTCATCCTTGCTTGGGTGACTGTTTCTTTTGCAGTTGTGTTCATTCACATCAATAAAGGGGAGGTAAATATGTCCAGTATATTAATCAGTGACTAAGGATAAATTAATAGAGCACCTATAAGCTAGACTCCTTTCTAGCACATGGCATAATTAATTATTGGAGAAGGATAGAAGCCATAACATCTCTTTTTACTGCATTTTGGACTGTATAAGCATACTAGACACATCTAACAACATCTATGCTATCCTCCTTCGTTGGCAGTTGACCTAAAGGAATGACTAATTTTTAGATCCTAGCATGTACAGTTTTCTAGCCCTCTAAAGATTGAATGAATTAGTTCTTCATGTGGGAACGTCTCTAGGCTCCTGAAGAATGCTAGAACACTAGACAGAAGATAAAATGGGATTTTTATGGGAACTACTGAGATATCTATATCTCCTAATAGAGCCAAGTCATATGAGGACTTTTGAAACACCATAGGAAGCTAACTATGGTTTGGGTTTTTTTTAAATCTGGCCTAAGTGATCTCTTCAATGTCCAAACCAAGTCTGAGGCAAAACAGGAAAAAAAACTTACTTTCTACTTTAAGTTCTGGGTAAGCAATCATGTCATCAAATCCTCTTCTATTGTACACTACAATAATGTCCAGTACACTACAGTAAATCTCAAGTACCCAAAAAACATTTTTTTCATGAACTTATATTTTGTGACTTTTTTTTTTTTTTTAAAGAATAACCAACATTGTTCTTTGATTAACAGATGCAGTGCAAAACCTAGTCTGCTCCCTGGAAGCCTCAGGAAATCAACTTTCTCACCTCTGAGAAATGGTTCTCTTTCTTATCTTTCCTTAGATGGTTTTATTTTGGCCTCATTTTGTACTGTAGAGAAAGTACAAAATGCAAAACAATTTATGAGTGGCAATTATATAGATTGCAACAGCTATATTTTCCATTACCATCTGGCTTCTCTTATCCTTCTGAGTTAGACAGTAGAAAGATAAGCAATAGAATTAAAATGAATAAATCTTTTGTTGATCTTCAGAAAAAAATGATGATTGTATCATTATGAAAATGGTGCTTCTTTTCAAAATGTCACACATAATTGTGCATAGCCAGAGTTAAATGAACCAGTAAATGGATTGGCGTTAATAATTAGATTGGATATGCATGCAATTTCAAGTATTAACTAATAAAAATGATTGATAATTTTTAGATAATTGCATTTAAGAATATGAAAGAAGTTTTAACAAAATGTGACTTGTAGCTTTTTAGAGAAGTTAATTAAATACTTGTTAAACATAATAATAATTTATTATATCACTGGTGTTTTATGAATAAAATAAAATAAAAAGATTATTATTTTTTTATAATGCTGAAGTGTCACAGGCCTGTAAACATAAATCTCAAGTCCTTGTGTTTATTCTTGTCTTCTGTCCATACTGTTAATCTGATTCCCAAAATTGTTTATGGTTTCACATTCATTAATCTACAGTGGCAGTTCTGCCTTTATCTTTCATTACAGGTTTATCAGTTAAAATGTAAAATTAAAAAAAAAAGAAATAAGGAAAAATATAATAGTGAAATAAAAATATACTAGGATTAAAAAACAGTTCCAAGACTCCTGACCCTGAAGATTTACCTCAGATACTTTAAAAAGTAGAAGCAGTTCTTTATATTGCAATAAACAAAATAATTGTTTTTAACTTGATTTGTTAGAAGCTATTGAGTGTTTATCTCAGTAATGTCAATTACTGAAGTAATTATTGCTTCAAATAATGTCTCCGCTTTTCAGGGACTGTGGCAGTTTTCCAACAACACTTCCTAAATAAGGCATAGAGGGAACGTTCTTTATAGTTACAAATTCACAATTCAGTTCATAGGGATACAAAGAGAAACCTTCAAAACCATTACAGTCAGCTGATATAGGTCTAGAAAAAAGACGGTAAAGAGCCTTTTCACAAGAAAAAAAAAAAATCCCTTTCTAGCTTTCTTTGGTATATTAACAATTTAAAATACCATAAAAGTGATCAAAAGGAGCCAAGACTTGGGAATTTTCCCCACCAGAAGTAGATATTGGTTAGTCACAAATGAAAGCTCCCTGAACTTCTTCAGTTCAGTGAATCTGATTTACCTAAAATGTAGGGAATTCTTGGCATATTGTGCTTCCTTAACACATAGTGTATCTAATACTGTCCCTGGAGAAGCAGAGTGTGACCCAGCTTCACATTTCCACTCCTTACACATATTTCAGCAATCAATTATTACAGCATATTAATATATTTATAATGTTGAAAACACAAAAACTACAGATGAAACACATTGGTCAAGTAGCAGAATGAGGCATTCAGAAATTATGAAGTGCTGGAATCTTCATTCATCTCTCTTTGCTCTACACTTTATGATACAGTTCATAATTATGTAATGAAATAACATTTTTACACAAATTCATTCATCATTCCAAATAGAGAATGGATAATATTCAGTAACTGAGCCACTGGGCAAAATGCTTTCACTGAGTTGGCTTTGGTTCCTTAGCTTTGGTGCAAGGGACTTACACAAGTCATAAGAAACTAAGACTTGGTGTTCTTTTTTCTTAAGGATTATTTGAACACTTGACAGCCACCTCTTAAATCAGTGTCATAAACAGCAAGCTACAGAATATTTTAAAAGGTTGAAAGAAGTTTTCAGTGTTTCTTATTGATACTGTTCAATTTTGATAAGCAAAGCCATGGGAGAAGGTGCAGGAATTTGTGTGAACATCTTAGCCATCTGCCTAAAGAATGGTCCTCTCACTTTGTATTTCAGAGAGCAATGAATTATTTTAAGTAAGAAACAACAACTCCAAGCACTGAGGTGGAAATAGCCTTACTTTAAATATCCTATGGGGCAAAAAGTAGGGTGTTCAGCAAGGAATATACAAATAATTGAAGATGTTTATATGTAAGAAATACAGGGATATAATTTAATATTATATTACTTGCATTCATTACATTCTTTAAATTCCTTATTTTGTTATTTAAGGAATAATAAGAAAATTTAAGCATCTTCCATTCTCAAGTATGGTAGATATGGTATTTTCAACCTCCTTGGTAGCATATTTATTTGGGTAACGAGGCACTTTCGATTCAGTCTCTGACCTAATGAAGGTTTACATTTTACAAAGGAAAAAAAAAATCATCAAGAAATCAAATCTCTCCAGGGAAATATCAATGACAGAATTTAGGCTGAAGCAATTGATGTCTGGTGACAAAGCAGTCTCTGAAATCTCTGATGAAGATATTTGGCAGTGGAGCAGTCTTCCAGAGGCAGTAAAGCAATTTGTATATGTGACTGACTTCATGGAATGTTCTTCTTTTTCCCTTTTTTGAGCACAGAAGGACAGAAGGGTAAGGAACTGTAGGATATATAGGGGATATACTGACTATAGCTGACACGGTTTTTTGTTTATCTCCTTTTTTAAGGGGAAAAAAAACCAAAAAACATTCCTCTTCCAAGGAGAATTCACACCCTTTGAATGAATAAGTCATATATCTCTAATAAATATCAGACCTATAGAACCCCTTGTAGCAGTGGCATAGTTAAATTGTTTTGGAAATATTGATCATGTAATCCCATTAAATTTTTTTTTTTTTGAAAGAAGGGAGAAAGAGATGCCCATATGTATATATGTATTTAAGAAATTGATTTTTTTTTTCAGATTAAATAGCAAAAGAACACTCATATACATTTTTTGAGTGTTTGACTATAATTATGCCCTTAATAGTCACAGTATACAGATATTACTATTCAGAATACAGTAACTTTGCTGAACCATTGCCTTAAATACTCAAAGGCAGACAACGGCTTCCCTCAACTTATCAAATGGAGAAAAAGGAAGAGATCAAAGAAGTTTTCCACTTGTCACTCTGAAGGACAAAATTTCATCCTTTTCCCAAGGAGCTATTAGACAAATAGATCTCATTATATTTCTGGATTACAATCAAATTCAGATTATTTCAGGAAAAAAAGTGGAGAAGAAATTCCAGATTCTCAAGAGATTTCTTCCTCAGTAATCCATCCATTCTACACTGTTTGTGACCTAAGTCACAAATGCCTAAAATGGTATTGAAATTTTTCGACATAGAAGTGTGTTTTCTCAGTTAAGCAGTCTTTGGAGTTCTGTAAATTGTAATCAGTGTTTTAAATGACCATCACTGAGGCTTCTGTAGGTATTGTGAGGTATCTACAAAATTGGAACCATGCAGAAATCATTCTGTACAATAAAGCAAAAATACAGTAAAAGAAAAGCAGTGTGAGAGGCAAAAACAATAAGATAAATGAAATGTGATAAAAATATCAACAGAGAAATTAATAAAGTCTCAGTGTGAGCTAGTTGCTTTTTTCTTTCTCAGGAAAAGTCTTATTTCTTTACTTAATCTTTTAACTTACATTTTGTCAAGCACACAATTAATATTACTACTCATTATAAAATACATCTCTAATTTATAATAACTGATTAAAGATAAATGTTGGTCAGGTTATAGATATTTTAACAGAACTATTATATTTCATCAATCAACAACGAACATATACCAATGAGATTAGAGGAAGTATTTTAAATGTGTAAACTCAGAGGAATCAAAAGTACTTAAACAAGCTTGAGCACTGGACTTGTTCTCTCTTATTTAATTGTATGAGTTATGAACATAGGGAGTCATTTGTACAGCACTTAAAATAGTCAAAATTTTAATAACTGCACATGTGCATAAACTAAATTGATCTGAGAAGCTACTTTTGTATAAATCTACAAAGGTCAGTGAGAATTACACTTGTCTGATAGTATTACTTCTTTATTTACCATTTATCTACAAAATTTACATTGTTGTTTTTGCTTTTTACAGTGCAAGATCACCAAGACTTTGTTTTATTATGTGCTGTACAGAACATAAATAAAAATAATTAAAACATTATTTTATGATAGTTTATATCCCAAGCAAGCAAACTAGTCTTTAGCAGAAATAGCTGTACAGATTCTGTGAAAAGGTTATACCATATGGACTGAAGGGAAATTTGTTACTCTTGCAATAAACTCTGAACAATCACATGAAAACAGATTTATCATTTTGAAGTAAGATCAAGGACAGTTCTATAGAGATTTTTTTTTTTTCCTTGGCAGTGCATAATGAAAAGGATTTGCATTGTGTGAGTGCATAAAATATCACTACAAATCAGCTTAAGTGCAGATCTCTATACAAGTCACAAACGAAATGGAGGTTAAGAATATGCTGTGAAAACTTTTAAGGTTTTGCACCACAAAAGGTATCTGACATTATCTGCCAGTCTTTAGAAATTAATCATTATGTAATCCTGGAATTACTAGAATGACGCCATTCAGCAAAATGTTGACATATTACCACACTTAACTTTCAACAGTCTTATCACTATGCAGTTTTTACTTTTTTTTTTTTTCTCACTTACCTTGATAAAGCATAAGAGTAAAATGTTAACATAAGTCCTGAAAGTTCAGATTCCACGTTGTATAATGCATTTATCATAGAATCATAGAATGGT
>NW_010296494.1:41206-51386 GCF_000700745.2 Antrostomus carolinensis | reverse complement strand
AGCCAGTCCACTCTTCCTCAATTTGCTTCCATCGCCCATGGTGGGGACAAGCAAAACTTTTGCTGGTTATAGAACAATTTCATTAAGTATTTCTTCAATGCTGTGGCTGCTTCTATGTAGAAATAGACCCTGACCACTGACAAATGTTCATGTTTAAGCTCAGAGGAACACACCACACTTCTAGTAATAATGTGACCCTTTATTTAAATATTTGATTATTTTGTAGTACAGATTACATTGAATATGCAAAGTCAATACTTTGAATAAGGCATGACAATCAATACTTGAGGTCCAAAGGGGTTTATAAAAGAAGTCAATATCACAGGTCTGCCTAAGAGGTTGTGATCCAGTTGCATGGAATGCTACTCCTTAAGAGAAAGAGAAATATAAAAGCAAGATTTAAAGTACATAGAAATTAATTGAGAAAGTAGCAAGCATAATCAATTTTTTAATAAAGTTCATTGACCTCAATATGGATTTAGTACGATGTATTCAAGTTATCAAATTTATGCTTTCACAGCAGTTCTCCGTAATGTGAAACAACAGCTCCGCTGGGTCATGCAGTAGTGGAGTACCACACTTGTTACTCCTTTCTTCCACTCACTCAGCCATGCCTAGCATATGCATGGCTCACCATATGGTGCATGCCATCTTTTATACCGGTGATTTAGCAAGGTGAATGGCAGCTCTCCTGAATACAAGCTGTGTGACTGACAGCTCTACTTCACAAGGTAACACTTACTTGATCTGATTTCTTTTTCAGCTGAGACCTTGAGCTCGTATTTTCCCCTTATTTTCTTTCCATTCCCCAAAAAATAAGTTTTACACCTTCTGTCCAGCCATAACAGAGACGTGTGAATGGATAACAGTAGTGAGAGAAGCCTCCATCATTCACTCCGTGCTTTGAGCAGATGCAGGGTGACCAGCTGTATGAACTCACCCTTAGGCTATTGGTTATGCTGTCCCTGTTATAAACCTTTTACACCTTATCACAAGCTTCTCTACCCTCAGTCTCATGTTGCTTCTGCTACCCAACAAAACAGGCAACACAAAGAGACTCTTCTGCAAGCTGCTCTTTCATTCCTTTAGATCTCAAACCAATCAAAGAATGATGCAACAGGTATAGCACCTGCTGCTTCTTGGGCTTGGCCCACTGCCATGGGCTGCCATACAAGTTTCATAAATAGGAATGTTTGTATCTGTAAAAATGTAGATGATTGTGCATGGCTAATAATTAAATAAGACATAGCAAGCAATGCATTATAGTGCAATAACAGCTGCTCTCACTGTCGTGCATTGTCAAGATGACAAACTAGAAGATATAGTATCTATCACGCTCTTGTCTGTAAATCTGTTAGTCCTTGTTATCATTACTGGATGCAATTCAGATACTAAATGAAATACAGTCAGGACTGGGAGAGCTCTCACTGCTTTTTCTGATGTCAGATCTTGATCTTATGTGTATTTTAGGTTTCAGTGTCTTCTGTAACACAGAAGACATTTTCCACAGGAAAGTCTGTAAGAGTGCAGAAATTCACATATTGGGTTTTAGAGAAGGGATGGGGTAGTGGTGTCTTTATTTTTTAAATTTTCAGAGATAATAAACAAATTTTAATTTGATAGATTAGAAGAACTCAGATAAATATGCAGTGTGTATTTTCCCTTAATTATATCAAAATTCATAATGAGGAATAGGTATGTATTTTTACCATGACAGACATTATCACTGGTGATCTGTACTCATTTTATGTTGTGCACGTGTGCATACATATTTTGATGTTTCTGTGAAAAAATTAGACCCTAACTCAAGCAATACAGGCATATAGACTGAGTGCCTCAATGTTCATATACCTGCTGGGCAAAAAAAAATCTGTTCCTTTAGTTTATCAGTGTCATGTGAAATTTTGTTAATGTGCAGACTAGCTGCATTGTACTGCACGCAATTTTTTATGCACCCATTAGAAGATCAGAAAAAAACTGACATGCAATGAGCATTTGGCCTTCTCTCAACAATGTTTATCCTGTTGCCTTGAACTAAGAAAGTGTAGACTCCAGGGCTGAGAGGTGAGATAACTGTGGGAGTTGCATTATGAAATTTTCAGCATCTGTAACAATTCAGGAATGTTTCTATCATTTGCATATAGACCATGATTAAAGGACAATATTCTCACACTTGCCAGTACCAGAAATCATGACAGCTGGAATCATTGAGTCTGTGTTTGACAGACAGTAGCCTTCCACGGCATTGGTGTTAACATGGTATGGAGTAAGATTTCTTTGCCATAACTGTTGAGAAGTTGCAAACCAGAATTCAGGTCATGAAGATACAAATCTCTACCTGAACTTGCAAAATAACTACCTGAGAGCTTTCAAAGTTCCTCAACCACTATTTGACCTGAGTTTTTTCTCTAGGATGAACTTTATATCCTGTAATTCTTTTCTAAAGCTTGAAGGACGGATGCAATACAGCAGGACAGATGCAATACAGCAGATGTAAAGAGTTTTTCACAGTTCCAAGTAATTCAAGACTGGTCTCACTACATGTTCCAAAGAGTTCTCTGCAAAGGTTTGTCTCAACTCAGGCTGCTACTCAGTTCTTACAAAATGAGAACCACTTTTTAGCCTCATGGCAAGTCAATTGCTGGTCTTTGGCTACATTTTGCTTTTGTTGAAGTAGTAGTTGACACCTTCTGCTGAGCTTTTGCAATTACTGGAGAACCAGCTGTGATACACTGGCTGTTCATGGTATGTTACACTGATATGTGGCAGTGTCTCCCTGCACCTCAACTACAAACAAGAACAAGGAGATTTTCAGGCTAATTTGCTTGATAAACCAACCAAGGGAGCCAGACCTTTTACCACAAACTTCAATGAAATTGCTGTTACTTTGTCCAGCTCCTTGAAATCTGCTGGCCAAGTCACGATTTAGGCTGTCTTATCCTCCAAGTTCTGGGTGGAGTAGATGTAGTTTTATTGATCTTCTCCATCACATTGATGAGGTATTTCTGTTGTCCAGAGGAGATGTGAGAGAAGAGGACAGAGGATAAAGGCAGTAGTTTGGCTTTCTCAGATAATCTGAGAAGTCATAAAAGCATGCCACAAAGAACTTTAAGAAGAAAGTGGAGCTATTTGGGTGTCAGGAGCTGCTTCTTTACTTGCTGAAGTTCAGGATTGTACTTATATGTGTGTTTAAGCACTGGGTGCAGACTGAAGAGTTTTTGTGTCTGGGGGATCTCAGGGAACTGCAGCACCAGTCACTGTTTCCCACCCATGGCTGGAATACTCTTACCCTTCACCCTCACATTTAATCTCTCAACTTTTAATACCCTTCTGATGAGTGAATTTTTGGCTATGAAGAGAGAATAGGACTAATCACAGTAAGCTTTGCTATATAGCATTACTCTGGGGATCTCTGCTGACACATGTGAAAATAGCTAATGTTGAATTGATGCATCCCTAATGAATTGCAGAGGTCAATGGGCCATGGAAATAATATCATTGCATTGAAAGCCGTTAATAATTCCTCCTCAGTCCAGAAGAGAAGTAATTAGTTATCACCCATCTCTTTGACTCTGTAACTTGTTGGTTTTGTTCTTAAAAACCACCCCAAGCCCTAATATTTGCAATACCAGACTAAAGAAAAATACCAGATTTATTATATATCCCAGTGCATAATTTGAGCAAATGTGGTGTGACACAAGACTGCGAGTATCAACAAAGACATAATTACACTGGGACTTCTGATGTGTGTGTTCTTCTATGCCTCTCCACTTTGAACAACTTCATTTAAGACAAACCACAACAACAACAAAAGCCAAATCAGTTTTTAAACATTAGGGCAAAGATGGAAAGTCGAGGTCTAAGATGCAATTAAAACGATACATTTCAGCATAGTTTATAGCCACAGTAGATGCATTAATTTGTGCTTTGCTCCAGGCTAGTGTATTTCAACTAATGACATCTAATTATTTGAAGAATATTAGGCCCAAATTAGATATTTAGATACTTAATTCCTACTGAAATCACTGGGAGCTAGACTGAAAAATACCCTCAGTATACTGGGCTTTTTCTCATATCTCATTGGCATATGGGAGGAAATATTTACTTTAGATATTGTTTTAGATTACTCATGGATCACATCAAACACTATGGAGTTGATCCTTAGGTGGTAGAAATTGCCATAGCTGCAGTGATGTTAATGGAGTTGTAATAATTTTACACTAATTGACAAACTATCTCACAGAGGTTACAGCATGATCTGGCACCTTGGTTTCTATATAGACACTTATAGACACTTGATTTTCAGAGGTGCAGATATATGGTCATTTTATTCCTGCCTGTGCAGAACTGCAAGACAGGATCCAAAACTCCAGTTCACCTTCCAAAATTAGCCCTCTAAGTAGCTGTAACATGAGATATTTCTGTCCCCAAAGTTGAATTTGGTTATGGCTGAGTAAGTTTTTATTGGTCAATGTACCTACATGGTATATAGTAGCTCTTCATAACCTGTGTTAATTTTATTCTGTCAACTAAATCATTGCAATTACTGCAGTGATTGAGGGTAAAGGCATTAACAGCTCTTCAGAGGGAATAAACATATATATATATATATATATATATGTTTAAATCAAAGTTGCATTAGAACAGGAGATTTTAGTGCTTCTTCAACTACAGTGCACATGGGCTTTTTGATGGAGAGCAGGTCAATTTTCTCCTCATCAACTGATCAAGAAACAAAGATAATTACCAAATCTGAGGAGAGAAAAAAAGAGATTTATTTTAATAAAATAATGTAAAACCTGTCCTAAAAGCAGGCCTCTTCATTTCTGGCAATAATGGTGAGGGATGGATTTTTTCCAACTACCACAAGTTGCTAGAAGCAAGAAACAATAGAAAACTATTGCTAAACACATTCCTTTTGCCTTAAAATCTGCTTATTAGCAAAACATATTTTTTTCCTCCAAAACTCCACTTTGATTGCAAATGTGGTGATCTTTGAAATTAGAGTTCAAGGAAAGCCTGGAAACAAGAGAAATATTTTACTTTTCCTTCTGAAGAACTTTGATTGTCATTACCTGGCAAGGTTTTCAATATCTCCTGCCCTCTGCAAAGTTATATAAATTTTTTCAGAGAAAGAAAACAGTTTAAATATGGATTCAGTCTATTATAGATCAAGATGCTGTTATTTTTAGATCTAATCCTCCTTTGTGGTGGGTCACCCACAATTCTGTATTGAAGGGTAGACTGAAGGTTTAACCTGAAGAATCTTTCAAATCCCCCTCTCATACACTGGTTAAGTTTGGTGACTAGGAAAAGTGATCCTCTTTCACAGTCCATTTTGGGGGGGATTGTATGCTATTTGAGATGTTTCTTCTCAAATGTTTGGGAAGTTTTAGATCTCTTTAAAAATGAGACCTCTTTGCACACCTTTCCTGGAGGATTTCAAAACATCACTCACTGGCTGTAAACACACAGAAAGAATGTTTGTTTCCCACCAAGGGGTGCACACATACACAAGCTTGTGGAATTACCAGTGATGACTTTGCCCTTACCACTGTGAGCTGGAAGCTAGAGAACAATTTCCCAGAAGCTATGGTGGGTTCCTTGTATGTGCTATGTCATGTCTCACTTGTTTGCATTTGTAGCATCCTCTTGGACTATCCTTGAACTCCAAGATCCAGAAAGAGTACTCTGATCCAGTCATGTAGCAGTGATATCACTGAACTTTAATGAATGTTTCATGTTTGTATCTTGACTGAATCAGAAAATATCTTGCAGTTGCAGTGGATACTTGGTTTTTCATAGAAAAAGGGAACTCTGAAAGTCTCTGGTCTAAACTCCATCTCAAAGGACAGACAATTTTAAAAGTTAGATCCAACTGTTAGATTATTATATATAAGTGTATTGACACATGTGTGGGTAGATACAGTGCTTTGTAAAGTTGAAGTAAAGACCATCAAAAAGGACTCAAGTTTGAAGGTCATTTTTATTCCAGTGAAGACTGAATTCATTAGGTCAAGAAGTATGATGATACCAAAGTCTTTTTTAGGGTTGCATTCAGATGCCAACATGTGAATTACACTGTTGTGTAACTTCATAGAATTTCAAATTTCAGAGAGAATCCATAAGATTTAGTCTGTTAAATTACTCAGGTGTTGTGACTGACTAACCCTTAGAAGTGGAATGTGACTCACTGAGTAAACCCCTGCAATGGAATAATGCTCAGTGAAGATGGGTTAGGGTGATTGTGCCCATGCAACTCAGAAAATAATTCAAAGAAGCTGACTTGATCTCAACACAAAGTTAACTGGTGGATAACCTTTATTTTAGATAAACACCTATCAGCAGTTGAGTAGACCAACTGGTGGTGTAAATGTCTCCCTGAGTTACCCAGTCCAGCATGGGAGGAGTGAATATGTATTCATTGTGTTGGCTCAGGCCCACATACAGTATAAAAACAGAACAACTAGCAAAATAATTTTAAAGAGAACAACAGGCTTGAGTTGGCTTCAACCCAAGTATTCCTTCCTGGTGACTGGGAATGCCCAGTGTCATGACAGTGAACATATTATACAGACCAGAAATGGGGATCATATTGATATTGTGATTGTACTGTATATTGCAATTTCTAGATTTTGCTAAGTGTAACTTATCTCTGTATTGTGCTTTCAGTGTACTTTGTATCACTCAGTGTAATTTATATCTGTATTACCTTTTCACTATATTTTGTATCAGAAAATCAGAAATCCTGTGTAACACCAACCGTCTTCAAATAAGTACATTTGATATTAAACATTAGACCCTCCACACATGGCATATCTAAAAGAACCTGGTCAGAGGGTATTCAGTTCTGACAGGTGTTTTTAGATATATAATGCTAAATGTCTAAAAGATTACATCATCTGACTGTGAAAAGTGCCATCCCAGTCAAGGTTTTGAAGCGTGAAAACCAGTTGACTCAAATTCAAAACACACTGTGCAATAAAAACTAAGGAGGTAAACTGAACACTTGTGACCAAATATGCTTGCTTACTTCACAAAACCAACTGAGAGCCCCTCTCCAGAAGGCAGCCTGTCCTGGGAACTGCAGGCATGCACACAATGCCTGCATGAATCAGAGTTAAACCCTGACTCATCTGTGTTGATCAGAAAAGACTGGAAAATGTTTCTGCTTGTGCCTAATTATGCATTTTCTGGTTTAGGCGGTAGAAATATCAAACATCTGAAGGGTTGTTTTGGTGGCATTTCTGACCCATTTCAGTGTAGATTTCTGTAATTGCTAGCACTATAAAGCATTTCTTCTGATGAGTAATGAGGTCTTTATCTTTTCCAAGGGAAAAAAATAAAAAATTTGGACTATTGTCAATTATATAGTACCACATTGATCATAAAATTAATCTTTATAACAAATTAATTAGAGGAAAATTTTGCAGCTAAAATAGGCTGTGTTCCAGGTAACACTGTTCATAAATAAGATTCCTATAACCAACTGTAAAAAGAGCTTGTCTCTACAAATGGTAGAGTTGAGTAAGCACATATTTATGAAAAGAAAAAAAAGAAAGAAGAAAAGAGGAGTGGAGAGGAGTGGAGAAAAGAAAAGAGAAGAAAAGAGAAGAAAAGAGAAGAAAAGAAAAGAAAAGAGAAGAGAAGAGAAGAGAAGAGAAGAGAAGAGAAGAGAAGAGAAGAGAAGAAAAGAGAAAAAAGAAAAGAAAAGAAAAGAAAAGAAAAGAAAAGAAAAGAAAAAAAGAAAAGATGAGAAAAAAAAAGAAAAGAAAAGAAAAGAAAAGAAAAGAAAAGAAAAGAAAAGAAAAGAAAAGAAAAGAAAAGAAAAGAAAAGAAAAGAAAAGAAAAGAAAAGAAAAGAAAAGAAAGAAAAGAAAAGAAAAAAAGAAAAGAGAAAAAAAAGAAAAGAAAGAAAAGATTTATTTGGAACAGACCTACAAGGATCATCTAGTCCAACTCTCTGAACAATTCAGGGCTGACCAAAAGTTAAGGCATGTTATGAAGGGCATTGTCCAAATGCCTCCTAAACACTGACAGGCTTGGGGCATCAACCACCTCTCTAGGAAGTCTGTCTCAGTGTTTGACTCCACTCTAAAGAAATGCTTCCTAATGTCCAGTCTAAACCTTCTCTGGAGCAGCTTTGAGCCATTCCCACTCATCTTGTCACTGAGTACCAAGGATAAGATATGAGCACCTCCCTCTCCACTTCACCTCCTCAGGAAGCTGTAGAGAGCAATGAGGTCACGCCTCAGCCTCCTTTTCTCCAAACAAGACAAGCCCCAAGTCCTTAGCTGTAGTCACACCTCCCATAGGCTTGCCTGCAATCACTTTCCACCTCTAGGAATAGCCTTTTGCACATCCCACAAGTGGAAACCTGGGTGGCTGTGTGCTTGAACAGGAGCTCTGTCTGTGTGGCTGCATTGCTTCTACTGGGTGATAGAAGCTAAGGAGAAGCAGAGGACACTGTCTTTTACTAAGTGGTCACCATGCTGCCAGCAGCATCTGCCCAATTCCAGGCACCTGCCCACTGGGAAATATATATGCTTGTTTGCTGCAGTCAGCTGGGCTGATTTTTTTAGCCTCCTTAAATCTTCCACACTGCTGTGTTCAGGCTTCCCCCTTTGCTGTCTCTTCCCATCAGTGGGTCTGAGCTCAGTTGTGTGGAGCATGCCCCCTGTTCAGTCAAGCCTCTCCTTGTCTGCACGTATCCTTCATGTGTCGCCTGGCACTGCTTGCTGCTGTTGCTCACACTGCTCTCTTGTGTGCTGCAATCAGCTGAGCTGATTGTTTTATTCATATGTAATCTTTAATTACATAGTGATACTCAGCTTCTCAGAGCCACCAGTGTTCTTGAGGTTTGAGACCATAAATTTAAAGTAATGAACTAGATCCCTTGTCCTTGGTCAAACAACTCTGAAAACTGTATCCATACGTGTCACACTCTGATTTTTCTGTTCTGAGAGATGTTTCTGAAAACTTTACCTAGGTTGACTTCAGAAACATAATAAGTTTTGTTTCAGCCTGCAGTTTTCTCAGAGCTGTATCACTTCCTTAGGCAGAAAATGCCTAATGCCAAGAGCAGTCTGTTATGCCCAGGTTATCTTGGCCTAAATAGTCAAAACAATGACACTAATAGTGTGATTGGATTCACCAAGTGAATATGCTGGGTGAGGATTGTATAAGACTCAAATTAATTTAATACACTTATAAAGCAAACAAAGGCAACAAAGTCCTATTAGGTTTGTTGTATCTTCACAACTGGTGTCTACTTGGTCTAATGAGATATCTAAGTCTTTGTACTTGAACAAAAAGGATAATTAAGCAATAATTACATCTGATGCAGAGTATATGGTGGGAGGTGGGGGATAAACAGCTTGTGAATCAATAAACTATGAGGCTGCAGGTTAAGTTATTTTTGATTTATGACCTGCTTAGCTCTAAGTTTACTCCACATCTAATGCAATTATACCTTCTGTATTATATTTCATTTAAGAGGGAGGGAAAGTATATCATTTCATCCAAGGAAACATGCTGTGTGCATTAATAATACTCCTCAGATGCAGATACTGCTTTGTTGCTGGATACATTTTGGTCAGATGTGACATTCAAAATCTAATGTGCTGTCTGTTTGACTTCAGCTTAAAAAGCCCTAATGAGCCACACTGCAAAAGAATTACAGAGCAAACCTATTAATATCTGTCAAGTCATTTTACCAACTTTGATCCCTGCTGATTTAAAACATCATGGAACAACCTTATTTACTCCAACAGCAGCCATGTAACCTGCAAGAGTTAGTAGCCTTTTCAACCTCCGAGCAATACAAGGAACAAAAGCCAGGACTTCAATACCACCAAACACTAGACAAGTATGTGGGAAGTGTCCTGCTTGCTGGGGTGTATATGAAGCAGATATGCCCTAGGGCACTTCTCAGATGACTTGACTCCAACAGTTTCATGTTGAATCTTCAGGTCTGACAAGACCATACTGGATGAGAATTGTTGTGTGTGAAGAGGGAAAATTTCCAACCAGCTCCACTGAGCAGCAAATATGTTGGGGTTGGTTTTTTGTTTGGCTTGTTTTTTTTCCTTTTGCTATGTTTTTTCTAGGATAGATGCCCAAGAGCACACAGGACAGTCTTCTGGTGCATACAGATGGCTTGCTTTGGGATCAACTGATCT
>NW_010296494.1:37273-41180 GCF_000700745.2 Antrostomus carolinensis | reverse complement strand
AAAGAGTGGTATACAGGCTCATGTTCACCCAGGGACAGAGTCTCATACTGGAGCCCAGTCACATTACTTCTCTGTGTTGTGCAGCTCCTGTCTCACAGTTACCTCATCTGGAGCTGGAGGTTATGGACCATTTATTCTTAATGCTGTAAGAAAAAATCACTAGCAGGGTATTCAAATTCTTAGCTGAATCACTGCAATTCTCATGCAGATAATTCATTTCAATGAATATGTTTCCTTGAAGCAATTAAAAAAAGTATTTTCCTTCCTTCACAAACCTAAACCTTCAGCTGTTTCTCTATAAATCTGTAACACTTTCTGATGATTTGAGACTCCATCTGTAGCTGTCAGCAGTAGAATTTCGCTCACCAGTAGCCTGAACTTTCTCAGTGCAGAGTCTCCTTGCAAAGTGCTGGAAGCCACCCACAGCTTTGGTGTGATTGCCTTCTCCTGACCCCGTAGGGTCTCCAAGGTTCCCTGTTCTGTTTTTTTGTGATAGTTAAACTATCATGTGCCCAAAAGAATGATAAACTCTTTAAAGCAGATCAAGACATGAACATTGTCCAGTAGAAATCATGTCAGCAACATCCAAATATCTACCCAGTGGCAATACAGAAATTTGTAGATATTATCATTTCAGGTTTTTTCCTAGTTTGTCTCTTTGATTTGCTCACTGAGAAGCTTTTGTTAAGCCCTCTCAACTGCAGAGACTGTCTTGTAAAACTCAGAGTTTCTTTAATAACTATGAATTCATAAATAAAATCTATTGTGGCTAGGCTTCCTCCAGACCCTGGGAACATCAAGTCCCATGAATGGAAAATGGCTGTAGGACTCTACACCCTAGTATGAGCATCTCCAAACCCTATTTTGTCCTTCATGTTGTCAAACTACAGCCTCATTTCTTTTTCCAACAGACAGGGGAGAAATAGTGTTTGTGAAGAATGTGGTTGCACACCAGCTGTTGTTTTATATCAAGAAGCTGCTTTTTCAAAGTATGTGTTTAAGCAAACATGCAAGAGACATACCAGGATTTTACTTCTATGTCTTTCTTTACATTACTTATAGTCAACCAGTACATTTGAAAAATGCTTAAGATAAGATAGCTGCTGTCCTGCTGTATTGGGGAATGGCAAGCTTTTAGTTAATGCATAAAGCAGTTCTTCTGCCACTTACTGAGAAATGTCACTGATGTTACCCTACAGGCAGCAGAAAGCTACTTTTTTTTCTTAAACATTTGAACTCCACTTATTTGAGGGAATGGGGAGGAAGAAGAAGGTGTTTAAAATGGATAGCTTCACTTCCTTACCCAAGTCATCTATTAGATACGTCACTGGACTCCCAAGCAGGGAAGTCAGTTGGTGAGATTAGATTTGTCTAGTACATTTTTTATGAATCAGGTAAAGGAATTTATCCTTGGGGCTGCAAAGGAAGATACAAAACATTTTGTTCCTTGACACGAGGTATCTGAGGCCGCCTGTGTTAGCAGGGAGTCTGTGTCACTGAAGTAGTGTACTCTCCAGTGTTGTCTTGCTGCTGTAGCAATATCTCTAGTACTGCTGCAGGTTCTCATTTAAAATTTCATTTCTAAAAGATATAAAGTCAGAGCTGTTAGTGACATGCCTGTGGTGCTATAGTTCATAAATTAATTCTAGTTTATTTTTCTTTTGCCTTTCTTATATGCAGGGCAGAGGAGTCATTACAGCCTGAATTACGATACACTGACAGCAGACGATTACATTGCATTTTTAACATGACATAATTACACTAAGTTTAGTAGTGCTATTATGGTTAAATTATTTAGTTCAATGCCTAAAGTCAACAGTGTCTACCCATTGCCATTAAAAAATGAAGAACAACTCCAGAACAGCTTCATGGCACCACAAGTAAATAAAGCCATTTTCTACAAGTTATTTTTCATCTCAGCAGAGACAGTAGTCTGAGAGCAGATTTTTAGGGGTAGAAGGCAGTTGAAAATATGGAGATGAAAACACATTTCATTAGGCTTAAAGAATTATTTGATAAAAATTATATGGTTGTTGTTTCGGGTTTTTTTTCTGATACATGCAGCCTCTCACTCCAGTTCACTGGGTTCAAAATAACCGTGTTCAAATGCAAGAGATGTTACTTTAGATGGCATAAACCAGTGTGCCACTTGTAGCATATATTTGTTTCTCTTTTTGATCAACATTTTGAGAGGTATGGAAGTGACCGCTACAGCTAAATCTGAAGAGGCATACAATTATCTGATTTATATCAACTGGTGTAAAGTTTCACACATCAATTAAGTGGCCATCAATAGCATTTCAAAAACACCAAAGTACCTCAGAAATGAACTTTACTTTGTGAATAGGACGCAAGCTCCTAAGTTGTGTTGGCACTTTAAAACATTTTATCCATTGGTGAATGGTTAGTTGTAGCAGACTTTGAAGCTAACACAGTGCTCTGACTGATGGATTAAATCCATGGAGTCTATATTAATTAAATCAAATCAATTAGAATTAAAGCCAGCCTCTTCCTCTTTTTCTATGGGCAACCAGCAGATCTGGAGATGATAACATATGGTCTGGGAGTGGTGGCATTAAAGACAGATTGTTAGATATTTAGCTGAAATCAGGCAAAGGAAAGAAAAATTAAGGCAATCTTCAAAAATTGTGCAAACAAAAACCAAAACATGCATTTTTCATATATTACCTTGGAATATAAGACTATAATTTGACCTTTAAATTGAGATTTCCAGAGAGCTTGATGTCCTCTTAATGCTGTCCCTAGTGAATCTCAATATGGTTGAGAAAGTAACCCATGTAGGTAGTCAGGCACAGATCGTGTTATCTTCTGTTCCTTCCATGATCCCATCCTGCCCTAATAGGCTGAGATCTTCTGATGTGTATGAAGCTGGTCTGGTATCTTGCTTTTTCAGGCTAACCAAAAATAAAGTTGTCTAAGAAACTAGATGTGTTTGATAAATATATTGAAAAAAATAGTATGGAGAGTGTTATTACTTTTCATTAATACTGTAAACTTATTTGAGGATAACACTAATGCTTTCCAAAAAACAAATAAGTATAAATTGTACGATTAAAGGTTTCTGTGCACTCTATCTGCAACTTTGTAACCTCAATTGTATACAGTTTAGGAAAAAGTACTTTTAATTATACTTTGATGATGAAGAAAAGACATTTTCCAATATTGAATAGTGCTTTATGAGTAATTCCTATGAATTTGACTGGTTCTTTGTCACTGAAAGAAACACCCATATATTCTTTACTGTTTCTGGTTTAAGCTGAAAGAATACACCCAAGCCAAATTGCCAAAACATATTTTTTGAAAAGGCTGGTTGCCTTTAACCTTCATGACAGAGAGTCTTTATCCAAGGTGCTGACTAGGTGATGCAGTGAAACTATTGACAGACAAAACAGAACTTAAATCAGTCTACTGAAAAAGCCTCTTCGTCCTCAATGATGCTTTCCCTTACACAGTTGTTCAGAAATTGTCATTTCATGCACAGCTCAGTTAGCATACATCACTGCGTATACGTAGTCCAAATTTCTGGAAAAAGGTATAAAAAGGAAAACGAAAATAGTTTTCAATGTTCCTTTATGTATCATGAGAAACCAAAAACAAAAGCAAAAAGGCACAAGCCCAGGGTATTTTTCCCCATTTGGAAGTCACCTTGAAGAGATCAAAATTGCAAACAGCAACAAACATACATCATTTTTACAGAGATAAGAAGGTGCTGTGCTGCTCTGTAACAGCAACCAAAACTAGCTTTGCAATAGCACGTAAATCACTATCCATAAAGACAAGACATTCCAAATTCCTGGCTGTACATTAGTAAAACTGGAGCAGAGACAATCCCTAATGGACGTACATGGTCCAGAGGGACAGCCACCACTATATGGCTGGGTATTTG
>NW_010296494.1:29967-37235 GCF_000700745.2 Antrostomus carolinensis | reverse complement strand
GAGTGTGTTCCTCAGCACAGATATGGATTCTAATCAGAGAATGTTAATAGAAGCTATGATAGTTGAGTTAGCTAATGTTTGTCCTTCCCATGGGATGCAGTTCTTCAAGAACTGTACCAGTGTGGGTCCTTTCCACAGGGTACAGTCCTTCAGGAGCTGACTGCTCCACTGTGGGTCCTCCACAAGGTCACAAGTCCTGCCAGAAAACCTGGCCCAGCATGGGCTCCTCTCCATGGGCCACAGTTCCTGCCAGGAGCCTGCTTCAGCATGGGGTGTCAGTTTCCTTCAGGGCACATCCACCTGCTCTGGCACAGGGTCCTCCATCTGGGATCTAGGCATTCCCATGAAGTTTCAAATATCCTGAGTAGTTTAATGTTCCTGTTATATGTAACCTATCATTCTTCAACAATTCCTGCTCCATGTCCTTCTTATTTTTTTGGTGGTGTTTTCATGGTTTGTTCTTGCTGATTATTCTCTCCTTAATGTTTCTTTTCCTTGGTTCTGCTTTCTTCATAGATGATGTGTTGCAACTCATCTTGATGGTCAATTCTCTTTTCTAGAAGAGATTTTTATAGTCCAAAGATCTTGGCATACCTGACTTGTTTCCTTTGATGGTCCTGGGTGCTTCAGTCTCCATGCCAATAAGGCATAAGCTTGCTGTTTTTATGGAGTGGTGAGCATTAATCTCTGGTATAGGCATTATTTTAAATGTTCATGACAAAGACCTGTAGTATTTACAATAATTTTGTTATTGACAGTATTGGCCAATATGACAGTGTTCTAAAATTAATCACATTCGAATTAATTCAGGTCCAAACCTGCCTCTCCCAGGCATCTCAACTCCCAGCATTATATAAAACTTCAACTTCTTTTCTGCACAATGCAGACACAGTCATCATGGGCCTTGTGGCTATTGGTTGTGCTTATGTCAGCAGTCACAAGTTGCGGCATCACACAGGTAGCATCCAGAGGCCAATGAATTCATAGTGCCAAAGTACACGGGTTGAAAATATACAGACAAAGTCTCAGTCTTTCCTGAAAGTGTTTGCAGTTGGAAAGACAACACACAACAGTAACATGGAGAAGAAGCAGCACTTTGAAATGATTCAGTAGGTAGGTGGCAAAACATCTGTAGGATTTAAGGAATTCATCATCAACAGGAAGAAACAGTCATGTCTTTCCTCTTATGTATCCTTTGTGTGTAGCAGTATATGGTACATAGAAGGGGAGAAATAACTGCTGCATAATTTACCCTTGTTTTGGACAAGTTTCTGAAGTGCTTTTAGCTTGAGCTATGAGTCTGCTCTCAACTGAAAACTACAAGATCATCGGATGTGCATCTGGCAACTTGCACAGTGGATTCATTTTTCTAACCCAGCTTTCTTAGCTGTGGGTAGTGCTACAGATAGCTTGTGAGAAAGGCATAGTTACGATGTGAGATACTTGAAAAAGGTGGCTGAGGACCCAGAACTCAAAATTAAAAAGACAACCAACCAACTAAAAAAAAAAAAAAGAAAGAAAGAAAAAAAAAGAAATAAACTCCAGGACATCCCAGATGTCAGGTATACTTCATAGACCTTATTATCAATAATGAAACACACAGCCCAGCTAGCATAAAACATAAGAAAACATTGCTTTTATCATTTTGCCCCTGGGGAAAAGAGAGAGAGAGAGAACAAACAGCATAAATATGTAGGGTAGAAGGAAACTCTGAAGGCTTAATACCTCCCTGCTCTGTGCCTGGGTCAACACACACCTCACTCCTATTTTTTTCTATTGTGGGTCTGATCCAATATCCTGTTTCCTGTTCATAGCCCAAGACACTGCAAAGGTGAACAATATGTTTAATTTACTTGTAGGTTTGCATTTATTGATGCTACTGTCCTGCAATATTTGAATCTGGAAGAGTGTGACTATTCTACCCACATTTTTGTTTTCACAGGAAACCTTGGTCAGAGACGCCTCTGTTGAAATCCAAATTAAATGCAAATAGACCCAGGTTGGTAACCTGCGTGGTTTAGACTGCAGTGTAAATGTTCATGAGCTGAACATCACCCTTACATGCTTAAGTATCTGATAAAAATTAGCTGTTTTCTTGAAAAGTACTTCACCTTCTCTGTGCCTGCTCCATTTTCTCTCTCTCATCATCAAGCAGCAGGTCTCTGCCCTCTTAAGCATGTTAGTTGCATTCACACAACCCAAATTCCTGATGGAATTTATGCTCAGTGATACTGGGAACTCATTTTTCCTGGTACTGGTTTTACCCTTGTGTCTGTTGCTATACCCATCTTCAGATGTGTACTGTCTCTGCTTTCTGTATACTTCTTTGATTTTTAAGTAATTGAAGATTTCCATTACTGCCGTAAAGTTTATTAATATTTCCTCCTTATTCATGTGTTGAGAAACTTGTCTTTGTGTCTTTTACTACAGTATCCCACTCACCTATGCTCTTTTTTTTCCTGAGAGACCCTAGTTACCAATTCCTTGTGTGTGAAATTTACTTTTTGACAAACCTGAACTCTTCTCCTTCTCTGCTCTGGTTTCTGAACTTCTTCACTTTGTAATTACTATTGTCCAAATTGCCTCTTCCTTTCAGGTTCTCATCTGTCCCTCAGGTCACCCCACAAAAGAAACTATATCAGGAACCCACCAATTGAAAAATACTGTTTTGTAACCTGCTGTATTGTTTTCCCAGCAACTGTCTCTGGACTTGGCGATATACGTAGTCTTAATGCCCTTATAAAAACCTCTTGTATACCAGGATGAAGGGGATTGCATATGAACTTTCACAGAAAAAAATAAAAGCAGCAAACCTCTCAGTGCTCGTCAATTTTCTTACCGCTGGGAAGCTACTTTTGTCTGTGCTTGTGAAGATACCACTTTCTGACACCAGTGCCATGTAAAGGAGTCCCCCCTTCAGGACTAACGGCCAAAGGTGTAACAGCTGTAAATGAGAAACTGGAATTGGTTCTTAGATAGCCTGTTAAGCTGGAAATTAGAAGCTGGGCTACCAGTTTATTTCACCTGGACATTTTATATTATAAACTAATTTTAAGGGATGGCTAATTTGACAGGTGCACAGAGAAGGCAAGCTGCTTGAAGGAAAAGAAAGGAGGCTCTGGAGGCTTATGATGCTTTTCACAGATCAACTATAATTTTCCAGCTCATCAACTGGGATTCCCCCCTATTTTTTCCATGTGCTAGTGTGATAGCTTAACTATCAAAAAAAAAAAAAAAATCAAACAACCCCAACAGCTCAAACTCAACTACGGGCTAAGTTGCTAATGGGCCCTGAGAAGCATGACAAAATGACAAAATTCTGTGAAAGGAGAAGCAAACAAGGACAGGAGATGGTTATAAAGAAAAGAAGAAAATAGATATTACACTGGCAGCTAATTTATAAAAACAAAGCTGTCAATTTAAGCTGACACTCTTCCACCGTGAAGATGACTTTTTCAAAAGTCACTTTAGAATCATAGAATCATAAAATAGTCTGGGTTGGAAGGGACATTTAAACATCATCCAGTCAAACTCCCCTGCAGTGAACAGGGACATCTTCAACTATATCAGGTTGCTCAGAGCCCCGACCAACCTGACCTTGAATGTTTCCAAGGATGTGGCTTCTATCACCTCTCTGGGCAACCTGTTCCAGTGTTTCACCACCCTCATTGTAAAAAATTTCTTCCTTACATCTAATCTAAATCTACCCTCTTTTAGTTTAAAACCATTGCCCCTTGTCTTGTTACATTTAGGAAGTTCTCTGCTTCCCTTTCCTTCCACCATAACAGTTCAGTACACTCCCTTAAGGAGTTTGCCACCATCTAGTTGCTGTAACATGGCTCCATGTGGGACTGTTCCAGATATAGGTTTGCTGAGGTGCTCAGGAGTTTTGGTGTTTTTTTCTTTTTTATGCCTTTTTTTTGAGGACATGGAAAGAATCAAAATTCATGTAAAACATTTATTTTAAAATATAACTTCTGAAAAAACTCCACAGTTTGATCTATAAAGCTATTGTATGATTGACCACAAAAAAATGAATAATTATAATTACTTTGAAAAATCAAAGTTCCAATTATGTGCTAGCTGGCAGCACTCCCAACTAGCAAACAAATCCCCAGCAATGCCAGCCATGCAGTTTGGGTGACAGTGCAAACAAAAAAACACAACCCTTCAAAAGTGTGTTGTAAAGGTGGATTAATGAATATTCATTGTGTGCTTGTGTCCAACTCGGTAGTGATACATTGCAGAATTTTGTCCCGAGAGGAGGATTTGGAAGCACTGCAGTAAATAACAACTGGTATGCATTAAATCAGGCCACACCAGGAATGAAAAGACACAGAAAGAAATAAAGAAGGACTAGTCATTCAGTGAGTGAACCAGAGATCCAGGGGGAGAGAAATATTATAGCACCATATTATTAGGTAGTGTCATAAGACTTGTGCAGGTATCATAGGTAACTGTTAATTCTGGAATTTCCAAACTTTCTGGTGCTGAACTGTATAATGGAGCATCCTTTTAATGGAAAATTATCTCTGCAATACAGCAGTGCAAGATATTCAGTACTCATTTGAACAAAAATGAAACAAATTCGGCCTTGGAGTTATCATCCGCTTGAGGAAATTTATGAGATTTCAAAAAGAAAGAATTCTACCTGCTAGTCACAAACAATCAGGAATGAACCTCTTCCTAGGAAACATGCTGAAGTATCATTGCTGAGACCTGGAGGAAAAAGAAGATGACAATTTTTGACACTTGCTAGAGCCATGAGGAGACTGAAGCCACTAAAAGACTCAGCTGAAGGATATGCTATGCAACTCTAAGGGACTTTTGTGCTAGAAGACTTGTTACCTGGAGGCCACTTTCAACCTCTTTTTCATCTCCTTCCTAGAATAAAATGAAAGACCAGAGAGAGCTCCTTTTCTCATCCATACTTCAGAAATCTGCAGAGCAAGGCCCTGAGTGGTTTGCTAAGTATGGAGCTGTGCAAGGGCTGAAGGGACAAATTCTTGCAGCCTGGATCTTCGTGCACTCCTCTACCCCCAGGCAGGCTGCATGCCAAATGCCTGCAAAACATTGCCAGTCATATGTTCTCCTTGCACACAAGTGTACTAATATAGCAGCAGGATAAGTGTGTTATTCTGCAGTCGTGGGAGGGACACTCTCAGGGCTCTGCTAGTTTTCAGGTTCATTTCCCTCCATTTGTCAAACAAAGAACAAATGTTTTCCAACATTACAGTTTTTTAACAAAAGTAAAGTTTAGTTAAACAGTTTTGGTTGGTGACACGGGGTTTACGCCTTGTTGTGTTTCTCCGTAGTTTTACGTTTGAACAAAAGTATTTCAGCTGTCAAGCATTTTAAATGTAAGTCTTTGAAGCTCGAGTGATTCTGTGCTTCAAACATGCAATAGCTTCTGCCCCCATCTTAGCAGTTCATGACACTTGTCAGTTGAAATGCTGAGACCACATGCTAGCTGTTTGGCTTTCTGAAAGTCATTTTCCTTTTGAATCACCTTTTGAGCACTTGACATGGAGGCTGTTTCTTTTCAAAGTGAAAATCATGGTGTTAATACTTGAAAAGGAACATACAACTTCTGTATTTTTCCTACTGGCAGAAATGTAACGGGGAAATTTTTTGCATCCTAAATGCTAGAGCATCCTTCCTCCAGTGAAGCATGAAGTTGCCTCTACTGCTATTGTGCAGTGAGATATTCTGAAGAGAAGGAAGGAGGACGGTACCACATGAGTGAAAATTTAAAAAATATTATGTGCATAAGATTCAAAGTAGCAGTGTGGATGAAACTTATTTCATCAAAAACTTTGGTTCCTACTAAGAGGATTTATGCTTTGTCTTATACCCTCACTTTAGTTAAAACAAATATCCAGTTAGCAGGAGTGAGACATTTTGTAGTTCCTAACTTGCTGAACAGGCATATTTATTTAGCATCGGTAGGATCAGCCATCTTTCTTAGCCACCTCAGATAACATGAAGAATGTTCCTTCTGTGGACTGATGCCACATTTACTTTTATGGAGCTTGACTTGATTTGGCATTTTGGAATTAAATGTTTATTTTCCTCTTCATCCCACTTTATAACCATTCAATTATCTTAAAATATGGGAATTTTAAAGGCAGGGTTATATTGCTAACTAATTATTAGGTGTAAGGATACCTTAGATCAAAAAGTAGATAACTTTTCTTAGCCTCTTATGTGTTCCCAGTTTTCTTTTCCAGCATGTCTGAATAATTAAGAGACTTCAATAAGAAACTGGGAAATGGCAGTATGTATATTTGGGGAAAGGGTGGGGGAGTGAGAGGACTGAAAAGAAGGTTTTTGTAGGAAAAGCAGAAAGAAGCAGAGCAAAGGACAGAGGGTTGCAATCAGTAAGCTGGGAATCAGCTGTGCCTCCTCTCGACTTGCTGTTGTTTGCACACAATGCACACAGTGTTCAAATGTTTCATTTTATTCTCTTTAGAACAGGAGAGAGAAGGGAGGAAAAGGAAATTGGTTTTGGTTCCACCTTGACAAATGCAAAGTAGTATCAAAGTGTAAATCCTGGTCTCAAAACTGAGTGAGTAAGTCTTTTCAAGGTTCTTTGCACAATCATTTGATTTGACAGCAGACACACTTTTCTCTTTTGTAGTTTATTTCAAATTCCACGTTGTTTCAGTGAAATTTTAAACTGTTTTGTCCCAATTTTACTTCAAAATTACTTGTACAGAATCAGCATAAGTGTTTGTGTTATTTATAAAAAATCCAGGCCAAAGATGTCATCGTCAGTCAGGGACATCTATCACCAACTATTTCCTGCCGATAACCAGAGGAGGACTTGGAGAGCCTCTCTGGTCAGAGCTGCCATTTATATGCTCTTGAATCAGTGAAGATGAAGAAATATTTTGCAATTCCCAGGAAGGATGCCAAAAAGTAGAAGAAAGTGTGGGGGAAGAGTTCTTCATTGTCTGTGGAAAATGTTTATGGTATTTTTGCAAACCTGGCCTCCCTGTCTATTCTTTAGGAGACCAGTTAACTTCAGCAGTTGACAGAACAGCCACAATACACGATAAAGATTTAAAACCCATCAGGGCAGTTTTTTCAGGGAACTGTGGAGTTATGAAACTTGTCTCTTCTTCCTGGGGTGGGAGTAATAGACAATGATTCTTGCTTATAAAAAAAAGCTGTAAAGAAGGCAACTCTCAGTTACTGTCTTTCTCCTGGCAGACATTAGCTAAAATATTCAGATTAAGTGCATCTATGAAAATGGAATGATGGTT
>NW_010296494.1:0-29936 GCF_000700745.2 Antrostomus carolinensis | reverse complement strand
AAGAGAACTAAAGCACTCAAGTTAAAGCTGATGATCTTTAATGCTTTCCCAGTCATTTCTGAATTGATCAGGGGCTGATATGGAATTTTTGTTTACAGTTTTATGTATGGTGCAGTGAGGAGAGAACAAGGAAAACATTGGCATAGTAAAAGCAAAATCAGCCTCTTAATCTATGCTAGTATCCTTTTATGGGACAGTGGAGTAGTGTATTAGTAGGGACTGGAATTTTAGAGATAATTGGGTACCTAAAAATACAGATAAAAAACTAATAAGATTTTCCAGAAATGTGAGTCTTTCAATGGCATTTTCGCTCACCAGCGTCCTCTGAAATTCAGGTGAGGAGCCAATCTTCACGGTTAAGCACCCAGCTACCTTAAATGTCTTGCTCTTGGTGCCTAAACATGGCATAGCTATTTTCTCTCTCTCCTTCAAGACACCTGCTAAAGAAGAATGCATGAAGAAGCTATGTCTAATCTACATGGCCTCCTAAACTTAGCAAGATTTCTAGAGCTCAGATAAATTTGGGGGGAGTAAGAAAGGATTTAAAAATGGTGGGGAAAAGGAATTATGGAAATACCTAATCTCTTGATCTCATGATGATGCACTTTGCTTTGGCATTCAGTCAACACTGGTTTTGGGAATATGGCTTGCTTTAACCTTCAAGTGGAAAGAAGACATTGATAAACACCTGTGTGCCAGGTGTGACCTTCCGGGTGAAAACCTGGATTCTGATGAAGTAATGGGGGATGCCCACCTTTGAGATCAGAGACAGTTTTTGTCCCTGAAGAAAGAGACTTACTCAGTTGCATCCTCAAGTGTGAAAACTCCAAATTTCCATGCAAGCATATATACATATTCAAAAATTTAAAATATTTTAAAATAATTGAACATTTTACTTCAGATACAAATTAATTTTGTACAAATAACTGGAGGTAGGCTATAGGTATTACTAGTGTCCAGGATGACACCTAACTTCCTCTGCTTTCATGCAATTCTGATGTGTTTGAATATTTATGTACTCATATAAACCTTCTCAGATTTGTGTATGACAGATATATTATCACAGAAAATTAATTCAGTGTGGTTATGACATTGGTCATGACAGCTTCCAGGAAATTAAAATAAATTATTTGGAAAAATCAAGCAATTCTTACTTTGCTGTGGTTTTCATGTTGTAACAGTAGTTAAAAGAAAAAAAAAAAAATCAACCTTGAAATAGAAATGCATCCTAGGGGAAAGAGCTATACCTAATTTAATCCAAGATTAGTGAAATTATATAATAGGTCAGTGTCAGGTAAGAACCACTAATGGAAGGATTGGTATTAACTGGAAATGTGATACAAGCAAACAGAAAAAAAGGAATACCTGTATAGATTTCATGTCCTCACCATAATGACATAAGGATTTAATTTTTGTATCTGATGGGTCATAAACTTTGGAATATTTTACTGTGGTTCTGATTGATCACAGCCACTCTACAAGAACTTCCATGACTATTAATGCAACATGTTTATTTAAAGCAGGGTCTCTTCATGTTTTCATGGAAAACTCCCTCCCTTCGTTCAAGTTCCTGACTTTCAAGGGTTTTAGGAGCCTAGAAATCCCATTGCCTTAGCCCAGTGTGTAGCTGAACACTTCTAAAAGCCAGCTATAAAATGCAGTTGTTGAGGTGGGATTGCATATTACCTGCCTGCTAGTGTTTCTCTGTTGAAGTCAATGGAGCTACTAATTTTCATCAGCATGTTACTAGAATGTGCTCAGTGCAGACATCAGCTGAGGATTTCATTATACAACTGATGCAGGGAGACCATATCCAAAACCCCAGTACTTCCGACTATACTATAAAAGCAAAATGTAAATGTGACTCTTCAGCAAAAGCAATACATTTTAATTTTTCACACTGCACAGATTTAGCCAGGACGTGTATAAGCACATGTAATTAAGGCAATTATTCCATTCAATTAGTAGTGCCAGTTTAGAATTTATGGCATGCAAGTACACTGCCTACACATCTACTTGCAGGAAATAGTAAGACATATTTGTGGAGTATGTGAATGGCTACCTGAAAATGTCAGCAAGCCAGCTGACATTCCTGACATGATGACCCTGTCCATGAATGGATGAGGAAGAGACAGTGTAACATTCCTTACCTGGAGGTCCTGAACACTTGAACATCTTCTGAGGTCTGTCACTGAGGAAAAAGGCAGAATGGAAAAAAAAGAGGACAAGAAAGTGGTTCTTACACACTCTGCCAAAAGCGTGCCTTTACCTTTGAGTAGCAGCATGAGTTAGCACCTCTGGAAGCCTCTTCTAAAGGTCCATAGCACTCTATGGATGTTCCAGGACAAGGAGTGGGAGTAGAAGTGATGTGGAGACTGAAATTCCAGGCAGAAATGTGGCCTTGTACTTATTTGCCTGCTTAGGTTTTTTTTTAAGATTGGAGGTTTTTTTCAGCAATTTTTACTTTCTTACTGTATGTCTCAGGACATAGCTGTCTTTCCTAAGAAGTCCACTTTTTCCTTCAGAGAGGCTAATTCTTTCAATTACTGCTGAGAAAAATATTTAGAAGAGTTTTATTTTTTAAAATTTCTTTTTGCTCCTCTGGCTTAAAAAAAAACCAACAAAACATTCCAAGTCTCGTCCACATTCAAGTAATTTTACAGTGGCCTTATTATTTACCAAAACAAAAATCTAAAATAACTTTATCTCCTGCTGCTTTGGAGAAAGTGCAGTGACAAAGCTGTTATCTCAAGGCATATCTGGATCTTACCTCTTTAATAGCATTTTTTATTCAGTTTATATCTGATAATCTAAACTCTCCCTAATGTCCTTGACTATATTTCTTGCTTAATATCACTGAAGACTTATATCCAGTCCAAAATCTACAGTACAGTGTATGGATCCTTAACAGGATCTCTTCTATTGTCCTTTAGAAGTTATCATGATCCAAATCACTTCTATTCCCATTGTATTCTTTCCCATCCTTTGCCATTTTTTTAATCTATTGCTGTCTTTCAGCTGCTTTCATTTTCTCTAGTTGTATTCTAAAACCAGACACAGAGATTAAATTAGTCTCTACAGGCAATCTCCTGAATATCTGTTTAAAGCCTTTTTGGCCCCTCTCAGCCTTTGTACCAAGAGGCTGGAATCTGAGGTGAAGGTAGTCTGTTGAGAAGTAGACATGCAACCTGACCTCTATACATAGAAAAAAGGGATTCTGTTATATGCTAGTCCTTCTCATTAGCTTGCGAGATGTACTTTAGGAGAAACGTAGTCATAAATTTCTTTCCTACATATCTACATGTCCCATGAACATCCACAAGTAAAACATTTAGGTGGAGGTGTTTTGTTGTATATTAGGAATATAATTGTGCTTTAATTCCTCTTTAGTGCATTAGTACTCATAGGACATTTAAGACTCTAGATCCCCACAGTGTAAGGTGGGAAGATGATCCATCCCTTGGAGAAGTTACATTGTGACAAAGATGCCATCCAGAATTATAGTCTTTTCTGTAAAAAGAAATTTTCTGCAGACACCTTTACTTTCCTTAGAACATCATTTGTCACTTAATTAGCTGTCAGAAATGAGATGGTAAATCCATTTGAAGCAAACTTTTTCATTCCTAAAACTAACAGAGAAGATCTGAATCTAGGTGGCATTTAAAGGGTTAAAAGGCTGGCTAATATCATGATGCTTGGCATTGTCCCTGCACTGCCAGTTTGTGTCAGAACAGCGCATGCACAAAGCAAGGCAAAGCAAAGATCCCATCTCTGCTGAAGCTGCTCTGCTTGTCAAGATCAGCAGATGAAATTTCTACCTAAGCTGTACGAACCCAGCAGAATCCATCTGCTGAACCATCTGTGGGACAACTCACTAAAATTATAGGCCATCTGTTGTTTCATGGCCACAAAATTTTCCAGCCTCACCCTCACTCCGTTATCTGAATATTTTTCTTCCCTGTGGGCCTTTTCTGTGCTCTTCTCTCTCTCCTGCTCTGTATCTTTTGTTTTGTTTTGTTAACACATTGTCTTTCCAATCTCCAAAATGTAAAAAAGAATGAGGTTACGTTCCTACTGTCCTTCAATTAGCCAGAAACAGCTTTGCCCGGGCCAGAATATAGGTCTGTTATGTGTATGTCAACATTGCCTATCTTCAGCTGCTCTGTACCAGCACAGCTCATTGCAGGCAAGAGATCTAGGCTGTTTTACACTAGCTAAGTGTCTTCCCAACATCTAGGCTGTCATGTGTAACTACTAGAAGTTTAGATTGTGGCTTGACTTTTCCTCACTCTTGAGGAAAGTGTTTTTAATATATTATTTACCTCTCAGCTTGAAAATGCAACCTTGACTTTAGTGTCTCACTCAAAAAAACAAAAAAAGAGAGAGAGAAATGCCCAGCTACCTCTTTCCTCCCATCTATCCTTTTATACCTGGGTAAGGCTTACCTGAAGGTTTTTCATCAGAGAACTAGCTTTCTGGCTTTGACTCAGCATCGTCCGTGGCATAATGCTGGAACAGTGGGGAAGGGCAGGAAAGGTGACTGTACACAGAAAAGCAAGCTGACTTCTGTGCAGCAGAAAGAAGGAAGACATATTGTCTTTTGCAGCCCTCACAAACCATCTGAGCAGATTTTCACTATTTGCTCACAGCTTAGGTGTTTAACAAACACTAAGAGACAATTTGGTCCTGTGTCAAAGCATAGAGAAAAGAGGAAAGGACATCTACATTATGTATCCTATATTTGGAAAGGGGACTGGTGTGCTAGCAGGCATGAGAACAAAATTTAAGAGCTTGGTTGTTGCCAGCAGCAACAAATTGGAGGCTTCTGCTGTGTCAGCATTGACATTGACTCAGCCTGAGTTGGGAAGGCAATGTTAGACACCTTGGGTACCATTCATGGATAACATGGTTTGCTGCAGGCCTACATTTGCTCCCTCTTTCTGCAGAGGGACTCCAGCTGTCCCTCTGTAGTCTAGACTATGACAACTCTGTGCTTCTCCATCTATATAAAGAACTTTAAAGAGCCATTCAGATCAAGGGGGGTACGCATGCATAGCCCCACCTCCTCTACACTGTTTGTAGGATGACTGAGGAGTGAGAGTACATTTTTATGAAAGCCTGCTCAAACTGGGATGCCTCATTGTAGCATCTGTCCCATCCAAATGTAGATTAGCTGTCTAGTGTTAAGCCATAATACAACAAGGCTGCCTTGAGAGGTGCTTGATGCCCCACGTCTGTTAGTGTTTAAGAGGCATTTGGACAATGCCCTTAATACTATTTAATTTTTTGTCAGCCCTACAGTGGTCAGGCAATTGGACTACATGATCGTTGTAGGTCCCTCCCAACTGACCTTCTATTCTAGTCTAGTCTAGTCTAGCCTATTTAGAACCTACATTCACTGAGGAGAGATATTTAGATTATCTGTTAGGTTTCTGCTTTGAATTTGCCTTGTCTTGAACTTCTCTTTCTCTGCAGTGCCTTTAAAGGGATCTAGACAGATCCCCAAGATCTCTTAATTTAGGCATTGAATTACATGGTTTAAAAAAAGCTGTCTGAATCACTCGCCTCATACACACTCTTGCTTTGCCTTGGTGTGGGTTTGTAGTGATGGCAAATTCACTATCCCCCACCACCAGGAGATGTTTAAATGGTTAACTCTCCTTTAAAAAAGGGCAGCAAACTGTCTTTAATCTCAGATTGGCTACTATTTAACTTCAACCTCCAGCCACTGGATCTTGTTAGACTTTCATCTGCTAGATTAAAGGACTTTCTCTTGTCAGATATCCTCTTGTACAGAAATTTATGTTTCTGCACTTGGAAACATAAGAGATTAAAAGCAGAATATAAGGAGCACCTGGCTGATGTGACCACTTTTCACAAAGAAAGAGCAAATAAGACTGATGTCCTCTCTAGGCAAATAAATTGGAGAAATAGCAGCAGCAATGCAAGCCAATGGAACAGTTATCTCTTGGCATTTTTGAAAGGACTGGATCTCTGCACTTGTGTGCAGCATTCACTTTAAGGCATTGATTGTTTAGTAGCACATGTCCCATGCAAGATAGAAAAGGAATGTTAAATGTAAGCAATTAATAGAGGAGCCCAGAAATAGGATAAACTCACTGCAAGGATGAAGAAAGTGAAGAAAAAAGCAGAAAGACTGTGATATGTTTGCACCCATAGATCTAGGCCAATTTTCAGAGGTGTTATTCTGGAAGGGTTAAAACTATTCTTGTTGGGCATATATAAACCGTACATTTCAAAGGATACCTATTTTCATTAGAATTTCATATTTTCATTAGAATGTATATAACTGCTTAAGGATGTCATGCAGGACAAGTAAATTTCCTGTGCTTGATGGGTTTTTTTAGTGTTCATCTGACTTGTATCTAGCCTTTGAGTTGGCTTGCAGATTCTTGGGCTCCAGTGGGCTTGAACATCTGTGTATAACAAGACTACTGTAGTTTTTATCATTTAGATATTTTCTAATTTAGACATTTAACCAAAAGTTAAAGCATGTTATTAAGGGCATTGTCCATATGCCTCTTAAACACTGACAGGCTTGGGGCATCGACCACCTCTCTAGGAAGTCTGACTCAGTGTTTGGTCCCCCTTTTGGTAAAGAATTGCTTCCTAATGTCCAGTCTAAACCTCCCCTGGTGCAGCTTTGAACCATTCCCCCATATCATATCACTAGATCTCAGGGAGAAGAGATCAGCATCTCCCTCTCCACTTCCCTCCTCAGGAAGCTGTAGAGAGCAATGAGGTCACCTCTCAGCCTCCTTTTCTCCAAACTAGACAAACTCAAAGTCCTCAGCTGCTCCTCATAAGACATGCCTTCCAGCCCTTTCACCTGCTCTCTTGATCTTCTCTGGATGCATTTAAGTACTTCAACATCCTCTTTAAATTGTGGGGCCCAGAACTGCATGCAGTACTCAAGGTGAGGCTGCACTAATGCTGAATACAGCGGGATAATCCCCTTTAGACCAGCAGGTTATTCTGTTTGATGCACCCCAGGATGCGGTTTGCTCTCCTGGCTGTCAGGGCACACTGCTGGCTCATACTGAGCCTGCTGTCAACCAGCATCCCCAGATAACTTTCTGCAAGCCTGCTTTCCAGCCACTCCTCCCCTAGTTTATACTTCTGCCTGGCATTATTCCGACCTAGGTGTAGAATCCAGCATTTGGACTTGTTAAATTTCGTCTCATTAATCATTGTCCAATGCTCCAATCTATCTAGACCTTTCTGTAAGGTATCTTGTCCCTCAAGAGAGTCAACAGCACCTATCAGTTTAGTATGAACAGCAAACTTGTTAAAGGTGCATGGTACCCAGTATAGTCTTCTCCATAATTTTTCCAGGAACTGAGGTTAGACTAACAGCTCTGGAGTTCCCTGGGTCTTCCCTCATGACCTTCTTGTAAATTGGAATAACACTGGTTAGATTCTAATCAGCAGAGATCTCCCCAGACTACCAAGACCTTTGGTAGGTAATCTAGAGGGGTCCTGCTACAACATCTGCTAACTCCTTCAGTACTCTGAGATGAATCCTATCAGGCCCCATTGACTTGTGAGAATTCAACTGATACAGCTGACTCCTCACAATTTCAGTGTCCACAAAAGGAAAGTCAGTGCTCCCACAGCTGTGGTCCACCAACTCAGTAGACCAGACAACCCAAGGTCTATCAGTATTATTAAAGACTGAGGCAAAAAAAAACCACTGGGTGCCTCTGCTTTTTTCTCCTCCCTATTAGTCAGGTGATCGTCTTCAGCAAGTATCAGTCCAATGTTTTCTTTAGACCTCCTCTTGCTACTAACATATTTTTTAAAAACCTTCTTGTTATCTGACACAACATTGACCAGTTTTAGCTCTAACTGAGCTTTGGTCTTTCATGTCTTCTCCCTGCATATATGAACCACAACTCTGTAATTTTCCTGCAAAGCCTGACCTTGTTTCCAGAGATACAAATTCTTTTTCCTCTTGATCTCCACGAGGATTTACCTGTTCAGCCAAACTGGTCCTCTTCCTGGCTTGCTTTGCTTATGACACAATGGGATTGCCTGCTCCTGTGTTTCTAGACAGTGGTTCTCAAAGACTGACCAGCACCTGGGGGCTTCTTAGACTTCAAAAGCAGATTCCCAGGGCAATCTGATAAATAACTCCCTGAATAGCTGAAAGTTTGCTCTCCTAAACTTCAGGGAAGTAATTTTGCTCGTGTTTTGTTGTGACACTGAAAATTTTAAATTCAGTCATTTCATGGTCACTGTGGCCAAGATAGGCACCTACCATCAGATTTCCCATGAGTCCTTCTCTATTCACAAATAGCAAGTCTGGGAGGGCATTTTTCCTAGTGGGCTCACTGAGTACTTGTGACAGGCAGTTATCTCCTACAAACTTCAAGAATTTCCAAGACTTACTCATCACATTAGTATGATATTCCCAGTTTTGTCTGGGAAGTTGAAATCTCCCATAAGGGCAAGGGCTACTGATTCAGAAATTTCTCCTAATTGCCAATAGAATATAGGAGCAATACTCAGTGGTGTGGAGGACCAAAGATGGGAGTTTGTTGTTCATGTAACAAGAATAATTCAGGGAGAGTGGTGGGAGCAGCAAGCACTGTCCTGTTGAAAGATGGTACACCAATCAAGAAATGTGAGAAGCAGCAGCTGTGGCACTTACTGTCTCAGAAACAAAGAAGTATTGTAAGTCAACAACAATGTCACCCAAAATGGTGTGGTGCAATGATTGTGGGATAAGTCCTGAAACCACCAGCTCTGGAAGTAGGAGCAGTCTCAGTGGTGACAGACCTTGCTGAGATCTAGTTTGGTGACCACACATGTCTATTATGCTATCTCTTGGGACTGCAGCTAACATTTCTGTATGGTGCTGCACTGCATAGAAGTGTTACTGTGCTCAGAGTTAGCTCAAGTACCTCTAACACACCGCTGTGTAGACAAGCTGTATATTTAACACCAATTTGGTTTTTTGGTTGGGTAATTTAGAGCTCAGGATGCAGAACTGTCTCAGCAAATGAATCCATGTGCTAACTGCTACAGCCCAGGAAGACCTTCTGGTAGCTGTTTGTTCTTGGCTACCAGGCTTGCTCTAGGCTATTCCTTTGACACATATCTGCAATATGTCAGACCTGTCTGCATCTGTGTGGTTTTTGGTATTTCTGATTTGGGAAACATAGACTGCATGGCCAATGCAGCCTGTACTGAAATAATATTTCTTTCCTAACAATAAAACAAACCAAAAACAAACAAACAAACAAACAAATCAAAATGTTTGAATTTTTGTTTTCAAAGTGGTATTGCACCCAGCACAGGAACTGTGCATTTGGACTTTTTTCTGATAGATGAAGATGAATGTACCCTACATTAGAAGACTATAGTTTCTTAGGGACAGCTGGTTATATTCACTAGGGCAAGCAAAGCATTTTTCCAACCCACCACATATACTTAGTGCTCTAAGAAAATCTAATTTGTCAAAAAGTGAGGAAGACTTCCCAGACAAAGTGAGGAAAATTAGTCAAAACTGACTGGAAGAAGAAAAAAGAATGAAATCTGGGGGTTGTTTAAGAAAAAGTATTTTGAACACTCAATATGATCCAAAGACGTGACAAAGAGTAACTGCTGGCTGAAAGCACATCCATGTTTGAAGATAGTGAATAGAAATGTGAAAGCAGTATATAACAAACGAAAGAAGCTACACAGATAAAATAAAATGCCTTACATAGTAAGCTTTAAAGTGCTAAATCTCTTCGGCATGCTAAAGAAGACAGGCGGTGGCTTGACTACAATGCATAAGAACTTTCACATGGAGGAAATGCCATGACTAATGGACTTTTTAATCCAGTAATCAAAATCACAATGAGAATCCATAGTTGGGAGCTGTAATGAGATGAATTATGAATTCAAATTAGTATTAAGTCTTGTTTTTTGCAAAGGAATGTGATTAGCCTCTAGAAAAAGTTACTAAGGGGAAAGAGGGGCTCAGGAACTCAAAGTTTCAAAACAAGACTAGAAGCTCTTAGGAGAATGTGTTTCAGGTGCAGTGTAATCCAATGCAAGTTCTTGGGCTCACTGATGAGGCTCAACAGGAGATGGGAGAAGTGAAAGTTTTCATAATACCTGGAGTCTGAACTACACAGTCCAACTACATTTGGTCCTCATGAACTTGTGCTACGTAGGTGAAACGGTAGTAGCTTCCACATTCCATCTTTCTAGATGTCACAAACTGGACAATAGCAAAGTGAAATGTTCCCATATAAAAAAGTTGCTTGGCACAGACACATCATCTCCTTATTACATCCCTCACAACTGTAGCACAGCATCCATGTGTTACTGTGGACCTGGGAATCTACAAATTTAAGACCAGAGATTACAACCCTCACCACACAGGCAGAGGTAATACTGCAAAGGGCCTTTCTGAGCTGGTATCTCAGATCCTGGATCATTTAATAAATGTGAGATGAGAGGAAAGGAGAGGTGGGTATGAGATAATAGATGTGAGGCTTTTAAAACTTAGATGACTAGAAATATTGTAACACTTCTCATTTTCTTTCTTTTTGAATGACAGAAGCAATTTCTTCCAGAGCATGTCCCCATATCAGATTTTGCTGATGCCATGAAAGTCTTAATATGACTGGTTTAGCCTAAATAATTAACTAGTAAACTATTGCCATTAGTGGAGGAGGAAGCGATCCTTAGTGCCCAGTACCTTTCTGCACCCTAAGCATGTGTCCTAATTCCCAGGTTAGCACATCTTCCATTAAAAAAATATATGATCCATGCTATAGCCAGGCAGGAAATTTTACTCAAATTGCAGCTGTTTTTCAGAATTTCAGACATTTTTTTGTGTACTTAGCACCTTCCTATCCATTCTGGGCACATGAGCACGTGCACACTTATACACAAACCGCCCCTGAAGACCATATCCTTACTCCAACCCAAGTAACACTCGTGATTTTATGTCCCAGGAACTCACCTGGAATGGTGGATGCCCAGGCACTAGGCTCTTTTTAAAATTTCTGCTGGTGATAGGGATCAGATGAAAGTTTCATCAACACGGATGCAATTCTGAGGGAATATAATTGATTTGGTAAGCAAAAACTTTTCAGGGATTTCTGAGCAACTCTATTTTGAACTGATGGTTTCCTCAAAGTTGCTTAAACAACAGAAGTAAATAGCCTCATACAATATGCCAGCTAATTTGTTTGACAACTGATGAAGGAAGAATGGGGAGGGTGAATGTGAAAAAAAAAAATTATTCACATGAGAATATTTGCCTTCTGTAGAAGCAGTCAAATAATGATAGATCCTAGTCAGAAATAATGTAGTCATAAAAAAAAAAAAAAAAAAGATTCATTGGATAATTTACTTCAAACAAATAGTGTGACCAACTCTACTCCCCAGCCACAGAAAACAAATTTACCTAATAGCATATGACAGGGCTTTCTCAGGAAAATGTATTGCTATATAGTCAGCATGTACATTTTCAAAGGAACTGGCATTGGAAAATAGCACCCTTCAAGCACTTAATAAAAGGGATTTTTCTTTATGACTTTCATTTAAAATACATTATGAAAATCGCTTGATTCTACTTAGCTACTGCCAGATTTTGAATAACTGACTTTCAAAGCCACCACAGTGCTGGAGCTAATTTAATATATTAAGAGAAAACATCTTCAGAGCAGCATGTGGCATCAGTCACACTGGTTTGGAAGTTTACCACTATGTAAAAAATACATCACCAAATTGTGGTATGAGACATGGAGATTGACACAGGCTCATTGCCACAGAAGGGGAAATCTTAGTAAATCTTACCAAATCTGCAGCAAACAGGTTCGGAGAAAGGTCCTCACTTTATGATTGTGAGTTGTTAACAATACTTATCACAGAGCTGCCCAGAAACTTAGTTCACCATTTAGATCCAACTGAGTTCTGACCTGAAGTAGAGATATTCCTTCCAAATGGTCCATGATCTTTGCCAGTGGAAATCTACCCTTCTCTTTACTGGAGAGAGTTGAGTCAGTGTCATTTTGCTGTAAACGCTGATTGGTTAGCTGGAAGCTGTCTGGAGGGGAACCTGCAAGCAAAATATTCAGTTTGTCATGCATATTTTCTGAAGCTTCCTCAGCAGAGCAAAAAAGTACTGCCCATGAATTGTTTGAGGCTTCTGTAATATTTAGACACTATTTGCTGCCATCAAATTGTTTCTGGTGGCAAGTGGAGCTGGTCAAAAGAAAAATGTGCAAATTCTTATGAACAATTCCAGAGGAAATTTGTCCTAACTCTCCCCTAAACATTTCAAGACATGAAATTCCTTCTTCGCTGATGATGCCAATAAGAGAGCAAACAAACTGCCAGCAGAAATGTTTACAGGGAGACATCTGCCCTTACATTTTGGAAATAAACTAGAAGAATATTCTAAATTCTTAGGGCAAAAGTATTGCAAATGGCAAAGAAGATTCGGCTGGAGGATCTGTTGCCCTCCTTCCTCATGCCTTTATGTACCATCTCAGGAGAACAGTCAAAAGTGGCAGCTTGTACAAGTTACTACTCGAGAGCGTGAGCAAGCATGGGAGGACAGTAGCCTTTAAGGGATGTTTCAATTATTTATTTAGGCATGGGTGCAGGTGTTGATTTTCAGGTTTGCATAAAGGACACTAGAAATATTGTCGGTTCTAAAGGACTGTTTGCTCTCTATTGTGTTTGCTGTAAAGCACCCTGGGTTGCATTAAGACAACTCCTTGACAAAGTTTTGCTTTCTTACCTGCTTTTGCAGTCTCATATTAATCTAAGTTTATTTTTAAAAATGCAGTTTTTTATCAGGTTGTACTAGGTAGCAGGAGAATTTGCTGTCTTTGAACTCTGTATATCTGCAGATGAGTGCACCTAACCCAACCCAATTTACACTGGCAGTATAGTAACCCACTAGTCAGTGAACAGTAGGTAGGTACCACACACAGAGATATCTGATCTTCATATTTCTATGAAAAAAAAGTAGGATAAAGTAATGCCTGTGAAGTAATGATCTTTTTTTTTTTTTTTTTTTCTGTAAAGAGAAGTGAGATTTATGCAAGACACTAACTGCCAGGCAGCTGGAGCTGGGTAATACCCATCCCTTCTCAAGATCTGTTTGTGGTTCTGCTTCCAAACAGCTCAGACATGCTGTTTCAGTTGCTGCCCCCGTAAATGTGTTTCGGCATCAGTGGATACAATCCCCAATTTACCTGCATAACAGGCTCTCCAAGTAAACCCCCCCACAAAGTTAAAAAAAAAAATCTTCTAAAACATTTTGCCCACATTTGTCTAGTAAGTCCTCCTTGGGGACATGAGTCCTTCCTTCACTCTTTGCAGATTTGTTTATTTATAAAAGTACCCACTTCCTGAACACTTTGAGCTCTTCTACATAATGGTTGTGTATGTTTCAAACAAGTTTTATTGCTGTCCTCTTAGCCCTGAAACTCTCATCCACTAGCCTAAGCAGACTGTTAATCCTGTGATGAGCAGCTTCAGTCCAGTGAACCTGAGGCACTGTTAATTTATTTTTAAAAGCCTGTGATGTTTTTGTCTTATGGAAATACAGACATCCTTTAGGCTTTATGTTTTCAAGGCTGTTTTTTAAGCTAAAAAATTTTGCCTAGTAGAGAGTTGCACCACTTTAGTAGCTAACTGGGACATAATGTCAAGGCCTTTAAAAAATCAGAAGTGATTTATGCAAAAGATTTTTCACTAATCCCTCCTCAAATACTGTATTTTCGAGAGACTTTTGGTGAAAGTAAGCACTTACTACCCACAAATATTTGTACAGTGTCAATACAGCTATAAAGGCAGAAGTGTCAAGTCAATGACTATATGGAAAGGCTTCTAGGCAATAGTATTTACTCACTGGAAAATGAATCCTGAGGCTTTGTAAAAATAAATGACATGATAGAAACACAAATGGCACAGAAACTCTGTTAAGCATCAGAATTTGTTCCCAGTTCACAAATCTCTCTGCCCATTGAGAGTGCCATTCTGTTTGCTCCTTTTTCCTGCAGCCCTTAACTTCACACAGTGAAAGCAGGGCTGATGACAAAATTAGCTGGTTGATTAGGTCCTGGCTGTTCTGGTGGGACCTGATGTCTGGTCAGTAAGCTTTAGCACAAGAAATCTGGAGCCGTTGTTTCCAAAGATGAGAATTTAAAGTGAAGTTTCACAGTGAGGATTTAACCTGAAGTGTAAGGGCTGTTGCATGCTCAGCCTTTCACAATCATGGCACTTATTTATTATATTTATTTATTTATTAAATAATGTGGGAGTTCTTCAGTAACAGTCACTAGAAGCCCTTCCATTTTATCCTTGGGAGCATGACTGTAGCTTTTGTCTTCAAAAATCTGTTGTGGTACAAACCTACATGGAACAGAGAACATGTAACACTGCCCAGTATTATTTCCAATTTGGAACATTTGCAGTTAGGAGCAAAATAATCCATTTGGATCCAGATGCAATATCTCTCAGAATTCTATAGAAAGGCATTCTCAAATTTAACAGGAAAAAAAAACAAACCAATGATGTATAATCCATCATTGTTATTGTTCAAGCAGAGTATGAGCCTCAAAGACTGCAACAGAGGCTGAAATATTTTCCATGAAGTTTGGTTATTTTGTTGGTTTGGTTTGGTTTTTTTTACAACACTGCTGTATAATTCCGCTATAGGGATAGAATTAGAGACAAAAATCTGTGGGATGGTGAAGAGAAAAAAAACCTACTACTCTGAGAGTTATTTGCTACCAGATCAAAGTGGATTTTTTCCTCACGGAGTAGAAATAAATGTTTACCTCATTGCTGTTAACGCAAACTAATGCCAACAGGTCTCTGAGTCCCTTTAGTAGCTATGACTGGCCATGGACTGCTTCAGCTTTGGCTGAAACACCAGAACTAGCTTATTTTGGCCCTGTGTCAGCAGCAGGCTTGTGAAGGGGTATTGGTGACTAGTTAGGAGCTGTAAGCTAGGAGTAGGGCTTAAATTATCAGCTCTGCTCATCTCTACCATGACTACAGCACTTACTTCCCTCATGAATGTATTTTACAAACTTGAGAGAAAAAAAAAAAAGTAGCAAACAGACTGAAAAATTTTCTGTACCTCTGTGATTTTCTGAATCTGTTGGTCATTTTATCTTTCATAAGAGGAGGCTCTGCTCTTTAGTAAGGCTGTTTCTATGGCAAATGCCAACTTTATAGCTCAATCCCTTTTCTCTACAAGGTTGTTTGGCAGAAAAAAAGGCAAAAGCAAACAAGAACGGACAAAAAAGTATTTATAAGTGGGGGAAGGGGGAAAGAAAATTTTCCTTTCTTTCTGAATCAAAATCTTCATTCTCTGTTCCCTGAGTCACTTGATAAAAGGTAAGGTACATATAAAACTTCACACATTTAATGAGAACAGGATTAAGTTGCTGCAGGGTATATAATGCAAGGAATAATTTAAATCAAAAGGAAGACAAAGCATTGTTTAATAGGAAATAGGGAAGTTTGTTTAAATATATATATATCTATATATATTATCCAAAATGGTTTCTGAGGAGGTGTTTATGTGTTAGATGTTAGTTCTGTGGTTGGAATCAGTGATCTTAAAGGTCTTTTCCGACCACTATAATTTTGTGGTTTGCTCTTCTTCAGTTATTAGAGAAAGGAGGATAGCAGCTACAATAAGGAAGTGTGGCTCAGGGTATTTAAGAGCCTGCTTGTACCTCTGATCTTCAATTACAGTGTGACGTATTCCAATCACTTTGACTTCCTGAGCGTCATTTTTCTGTCATTATTTGGCCCTATGTCTTATTTAACTGTAAACTCTTTAGTCTGGGAACTATATATTGCTGTAGATGTTGTGCAGATAGATTCCACCCTTTTTTAGTGTCTTTGTAAAGCACTGGTGTATGACCCTCCTTTTCTGATTTTTGTTGTTGTTGTTGTTTTTTCAATACGAGAGAATTAAAAATAAATGCAGTAATCTCACTGGTACTTTTCAAAATAGTCAAGTGGTGACACCAAGCTAAAATAGGGGAGAAAGTCCACACAGAAAAGGTATAAGGAAGATTGAAGTAACTGTGGGAAACATAAAATTAAGAATGCTAGGTTTTGACTCTAAATATATAGTTTTAGCTAATTCAGGCTGCTACTATTTGCATGCTCTATAATTACTTGGAACTGTTGCAGGAATAGGTCAAATTCTTCCTACAGTAATAATTTTGACCTTTTGAATTTCACTCACACTGAAGTGGTTATAATTACATGTAGCTCTTCTTCTTGAAATTCTTTTGAGAACTGAAGCAAATGGTATGTATCAAACAGTACTTTTTTTTTTCTCATGGTAAAAAAAATTACAAGTCTGAGTCACAAGATAAAAACTTGAGTTTGTTTTTGCATTCCATAACAAATAGCAAAAGTAAAAGGAAATGTTAAGCCCCAAACTAGATGAAAAAAATATTATTCAACTTAAGAGATTTCTAAATGTCATGCTGATCTTCTTCTTACAAGAAATACTTTATATTTTCTTCTTGCTTATGATCTGCACTATTTGCAGAATGTTCTTCACTGATGCTTCTTGCAGATCAATAGTACAAATATTTTGCCTTCCTTGTTAATCTTATCAGATACTGATTTATCTCCTGTTTAAACTTGTATCTGTGGAGAAATTCTTGCCTCTCTTGCATCTCTATAAAAGGACATCTCAGTCCTGAAAACATTTCTGGTTTTGGTTTTGGTTTTTTTTAATCTGATCTTTTTCTTGTGTTAATTTCCTTTACAAGTCTTAAGGGTGAATATCCTTTTCCCATGATCTCCTATGATGTTAAGTTTCTATCATTATACATGGTTTCCCACAGTTAGGAGAGAACCCGAGAATGAATGGTAGCAAGATTGTTCCTCTTGGGAAGTTGCATTTAAAATTCTTACTGGACTGCATGAAATTGTAAATATTATAGGAAAAACTATACAATGAGCAAGGCTCAGAGACCTTGTGCTATCAATCAGTACATGGATTCTCACAGTTTCAGCCATGAAAAATTGCCACAGACTCTGATCTACAGTCTCACCTGGATAGTCACCTCCTGAACAGCAGTGTAGATTGAACCCATGCCAACATCTGTTCAGCTACTTTTGACCCTCACAGCACAGCCTTAGTTTGTAACTACACTACTTACAGCAAGGGCTTCTTACTTTCCTCTACATTAAAGTTACAGGAAAATTTCTAAACCGCTGAAAAATAAGTATTTCACTGTGTATATGGGGATCTGTAGCTTTATCGATAGGGAGACGAAAGTAGCTTGTTTTAACAGCCCATTGCTCCCTCAGTACTTCAGAGCAAGTAGCTGAACAGCATGTCAGACACCACGGTCAGAATTCTGACTCCCCCTTAAAAATTTAGCGGTGTTACTGCTGTTGGCTGCAGCAGAACTGAGAGAGTTAGGAGAGCCCTCGATCCCACCAGCAACATCCCTCCACTGTGTCTAAGGAAGGAACAAGGGTCAGGGAGACAGAAAAAGATTTTCTCTGTCTCAAGGCTGTGGACATTTAAATGGGGTATATTGTTTCACTGCAGTGGGGAAAGATTAATTTAAAGCCAAGACTGCCAGAACTGAAGAAGTTTATTTGTTAGTGATAAGCAGAGGTTTGTCAGACCATCTCCAGACCTTTGCTGATTTAGCTGGGTATTGAAGTCTGTTTCCGAATAGTGGAGGGGGCTGGGAACTTAATCTTAACCTGTTGAAGAGTTCATATTTTATTCAAAATCTTTGGTCAAAATTTGTCAAGTCATTTAATCAAATCTGTAAATTGTTAGGTTATTTCTATTAGTAGGGTTTCTAATAGGAAGAGCATGTTTTATGCCAAAAATAACACTCAATACATTATTCAGCAAATAACATTTGGCCAGTTCCTGCAGCAATTGAGAAGAACCTCTACGAAAGCAAGTGAAATTAAACTAACTCTCAAATGAGCCTGAATATTGCAGACTATTCCAGCAACAAAAGTGCTTCCCATTATTCTCCTTTTCTAGTTTACACATGAATGGAGAGAGGCACTTGGAGATAAACTGAAATCAGCAAGCAGCCAATGCTCATTATACTTTCCTCCAGACATTGCTAACTTAGGAGTGATAATTTCACACATTTTTCTTTCTGTTATAATTACTACCTTCTAGGAAAAGTGATCTGGTGGTATCAATAAAAATGAAACCTGTGGCCATCTCAGAGCACTGTATGACTACCTTTATGCCTGTCTTGGCCTTAGACTGTAGGACTCTCCTAAACAACTGCAGATGTTCTTGCTCATTACAATCCTCTGAAGCTTTCACAGAATCACACTAGCACATTGTAACCACTGACTATGAAAGGGAGAAAATTCTGATGAAGCTAAAACATATGGAGTATGGTTTGTAATCAGATCTACCCAGTTCTTCTGGTTTGTTTTCAGTTCAGAGAAAAATATCTGCAGAGCATAAAACCCTGAACCTATTGAAGTCTGTTTCCCCCAACAACTTTACCTTGTCCCAGACTGCTCCTACCTCAGCTGATGCAGCAAACCCACTTGAACTCTTAGTCTCTTATGAATTTTTTAACACTGAGAGCCATTCCACAGGGGTCATGTATAGCTCACAGCTGGTCTCAGATTGTTGCTTCCAGAAAATTTAGGGGTAATGGTGTGGGCTTACAGACAAGCTTGTCACTGTACCTTCTCCACTTTGCTTTCTGTAGACCCCGCAGCCAGATGAGCATGAAATCCTCTGCACTTTATTTTCCTGGTCTTCTGACACACATTCATTCTTACAGCCAGCCCCTGTTTAAGGAACTGGTGAAGGCAGCTAGCCCTTACTCATTTCTCCTGGCATCTAGCAAGTAAGTGGCACTACAGCCAAGTTTTCTATATCCAGGTGCAGGCAAGCACCTACATATGCAACTTGCTCCCTTCTGCATCTGTGAAAGAGTAGATTTTGAGGTCTGCAGCTTGGTATGACAGTAAACTTAACAGTTCTCCCAGTTAGCATGGGTAAATGCTTCGGTAATCCCCCTTTCTATAAAGACATACTTCCTCTGGACCCACACAAATTTATATCACACCCAATTCTTTTGGAAATGCCCCCACAGGTAGATCAGAATAAGCAGTCCTCTAAATGTGGTATTACAAAGCAATATTCCCCTCTGCAGTGACTAGCTGGTAAAAGCATTGGGCTTGTTTACCCATGAGTTACAGTGACCTAAATCATGCCTTGCACTTAAATTTGCTTATATGGACCCTACAGTTCATTTTCCCACTCCAATACGAATACAAAACTAGGCTGGTGCCTGTGCTGTGGAAATTGCATAGTTTCTACATGCTAAACAAGGACAACCTGCTTTTCAGGTTTGTTACTGAAATATGTTTCAGATTTATAAGATGATCCATGACATTTATTTCAGTCTTAAACTGGCAGTCACCAATGAATGAGTTTAAAAAAGTTTACCCCCATAATAGATGGATATTTTTTGTTAGGTAGTTTTTCTTCTGAACAAGAAATTGTTTGGCAGTATTTCTCAGGGGGAAGGCAAAACATCCTCCTTACATGCAAAGAGAAAAAAGGGGGGAATAAAGAAAAATAATCTCTTCTATCAGAGTTTTTTACTATTTGAAAAGTGGGAGGTAAAGAGGAGCATAATTTATTACACCCATAGACAACGTCATAGAACCAAGTAAAATAATAATTTTTCTGTATTCCTCAAGATTCCTCAAGGAAAAATACAACTGATTTTTAGCTCAGAGAATTGTTATTCCATGTGAGTGAAAACAGCACAATTCACATTCATGAACCAGATAAAAGATTAATTAAGAATTGGAATGGTTTATTGTGTCTGTGATGCATAAGTTTACTAGAGCTATTGAGTTTGTCATTATTTCAGTTTCTTTCAGAACAACAATCAATTTCCAGAATCAGCAAAAGTGTAAATTTTTTTTTTTTGTGAGTTAAGTTTTTTTAAGTGCTTGAAAAATTGTTAGTGAGATTTAGAAATAAAAAAAATTAACACTCAGCCCCTCATTTGATTGGGTTTTGGGTTTTTTTTTTCAAATTACTTTAGAATCTCTGTTATGCAACTTCACAATTGGAATTAATCCATCATCCAACATCTGAATTTCTGTGAAAAATAGGTGGAAGCTTTCCTTGAAAATTTTTGGGGGAAGCGTTCCTCTGTTCTTACTGGCTACAGAACTAGTCAACCAACTGCTTAATTTAAAAAATCTTAAGACTGAATTGGGGAAAGCGTGTTAGGTTTTGTGTGTGTGAGAATGTAATCTTAAATTTCAGTAGGTTCTTACAGCTGAAAAATTGTAAGATACTTGGTTGTATCATAGCATTGCAGCAAGGATCACTGCTCTAAGGTAGTATTGTAAGAATGTCTTTTAATCCGGGATCAGAAAAAATGTTTAATTGTCCCATATTCTAGCCAAAGAATAGAGCATCCTTAGGGAGCTTCACTCTCTTTTCACTGGCTGGTGCACATCATAAGGTCATGCTCTGTTGTTTTTGCATTCCTGATAGGCATTACTCTTCTGGAAATTACCCTTAACATGAATTTGAAGAGCTAGGAGCATCAGTAATTCAGTAGATTGAATGGTACATAAATTGGAGGCTGCCTGGTTAATAAATGGTGAACTTTCTCTCAGTTGTGGTCAGAGCTCCCATGACAATGATTTGCCTTCTACCTCACATGTTTCCCAAATAAAGCCTTCTGTAAGTTACATGTATGCAACACTAACCAAAGCTCTACCAGAAGCAAATGAGAAAGATCTTGTGCATTGGACAAGTAGTTCTACAGTGGGTAGAAGTGGTGGGAAAAGTCACTTATTTATGTTAATGTGTGGAGATAACTGTTAGTTAAAGTGTGCAGCTGAAATTTTAAGCCTTTGCACAGGAAAAAACAATCTGCATGTTGTGAGACAAAGGAATTCATTATTTGATCTCCCTTCATGCTCTAATCAAAAGGAGGCTACAGGGTGGCACAATGGACAGGGACAATTTAAAAAAAGATTTCTCCTTCTGCATCTCAGTCAGGCAAGTCCCTAGTACACTCATATGTCAGCAAAATAAAAATATTTCAAATGCAAACACTCAAGATATATTTTATCTTCAAATTATTCATCTATTTCCACAGCTAAGGAATTGTCCTACCCCAAAATTCTAATAAAATCTTTGTGCCATTGCCATAAAAGTTGAAATTAACTCAAGTAACAATGTGGTAAAACAATTCCCAGAGGAATATGAGAAACCATCTGCTCAGGCATTCAACTTTTTTGGAAGATGAAGGGGAGGGGGCGGGGGGGAGGGAGGGATTTGAAATGGAGTATTTTCAAGCCTGAAGCAATAGATGCATATAAAAAAGCGTTACTGTTAAATTCTGACAAAAGTCCACTTCAGAGTTCTTCAGTAAGATAATATGCTGCTCTTGACATAATCTCATAGATTTTTCTATGGCAGAAAATTCTCTGAAAATATGCTCCTCATTATCTCTTTCCTGCCTGCATTTCATCCTCGCTTTGGCAACCAACTAGATGACTGATTCCTCATTCTTCATGTGGAAAAGCATATTTAATGCACAGCAGAGCTCACTTTTTACCTGTTTTGAAGAGCATGTGGCAGAAAATATTGATACACCTTGGCCTCTTTTTTTTTTTTTTTTTTTTTTTTTCTTCTCAGGGACATCTAAGGACTTCTTTACATGACCAATTTCTGGTGCAAAACAAAATAGAAGTCTTCACCATATTCAGATAATGTTTGGTAAGTGGGAAGCCAAGAGGGAAAAATAAGTGTTTAACACTCAGCAGTGGAAAAATATATCAAAGAGCTGTTGAGTTTAATGAGTTTCTGGGGTTATTTCAAAAGGCAGATCCTCTATCAACAAGTACAAGTAAAGTTCAGACTCAAAGTAGGAGACAAGAGACAAGACTTCTTCTTATTTCTAAGAAACCATAGCCTTGCAAGGAGACAAAAGATCAGATGGTAGCAGGAGTGTTGAACCAAGGAAGAGACTTGGGAACTCTTCTTGTTTTGACCATGTTGGTTTAAAAATTTACTTGGCAAATATGAGGTAAATGTGAGATTATGAATAGGATGGAGTAAAAAGCAACTTCAGTTATTATTCTGCAGCCCCTTTGATTTAAGCTTGCAGTACCCGACAATGCATAGGATCTGACATAGCATTTGCTAGAGAAAAAACAAACAAACAAACAAACAAACAAAAAACAACTTCTACAGAAAGATAATACTTCAACCCTGCATTTAGTGCTGAAAGCAAGCACCCTTTCTATGCTGAGCTTGGTCATATCCTGTGAGGTTGTACTTCCCCTTCCTAACCCTCTCTGATTTTTTTTCAGAAAGCCTCATTTTAACATAGATGGTGACAATCACGATTATCCCACCTCTATTTATAGCTTAGTTAAGCTTTGTAGAAATTCTAGTTGCATAATGGTGCAAAACATCCTCATAATGGTGCAAAACATCCTCACAATGGTAGAAAACACCCTCACAGACCTGTGTAAAAATAATATTGTACTGTCTGAGGCTTGCAGGATCTTTCTAAAAGATTAACATCAAGAAACCAGGCTTTGTTTCTTCTGCCCAGGCATTGGTATACTTCATAAATATACCCATGAATTGCATATATAGTCCCTGATTCAGCAGAGGATTTACATAAATGTCTTAACTCTAGGGTTGTGCTTAAATTTAAACACAGGTTTAAGTGTTCTCCCATATCATAGATTTTGCAGGAAGCATTTCTCTACTTGTCAACAAATACTTTTTTCTTTTTTTTTTTTTTTTTATAGGTCAAGAACAGACTTCATTAAATTATGCACCTTCTTTTTTAGCTAAAGTAGTATAAATTGAAGTCTTACAATTTTTGTCAGCTTACTGCTTAAATACTGCCACAAGTGCTGTGGTCTGGATTTTCAAAATAATTCATCCTCTATCAGCTTCTGTTTAGAAAGATAAATGAAATGTCCAGAAAGCAACAGCTGGTTTTTCTGGACTTGGTAATTTTTTTTAAAGTTTCACAGAAATTATTCTGCCAAATAAGTTCAAAAATCTAATCTTCATCTTGAGTCCATTGCATAAGCACCAAACAATGCTTTGAGCCCTAACCAGCAAAATGGTCACGGTTGCAACTCCCCCAAAAGAAAACATGGCTGTGGTTTCCTCCTCTTAACACCTCTGTAGTTCGTATGATACTCCCTCAAAAAGCAAGGGTAGTAACTTGAGTAGCAAGCCTAAATCAACAGCCAGTAAACAATTAAAATCCTTTCTATGCAGTGTCTGTGCAGAGATCTGTCATTCTTGTCTGGAAATCTGATACGGATTAGCTTGTCTTTGTGTACAACAGTAGTAAAATTAAAAGAAAAAAAACCACAACTCAATTAGAATTGTGAAAATAGGAGGCAAGCTCACTCTGGAGACTATTCAAGGTAAATAACCAGAAACACTTTGCATATGAGGAAGAGATAAAGAGATCTCGACATCAGAGTTACCCAGCTCTGGTTTTCATTCTATCCCAAGATGGTATTTACTGGAACTATGGCATTTAGTAGGAAGTAATTGTGATAGTCTTACTCCAGGGACGGCCTTCCTTTGCCACTGTGACGAGTTTGAACTAGGGTCATACACAGTATACACCACACCAACATATGCAGTGAAGCATATGCCTAGAAGCTGAAAAGACTAAACCTTCATAACTTTCAAAGTGATCATTTCTGTCTAGTTAAAGCATATTGAATAGAAAGAAGGGAAATTATTGCTTCAGTGGTCTTTTGCACATGCCTATCCCACAATGTTACCCTCATCAACACTGTTATGGAGACTTTGTCACTCGCATCAAAAGCATTTGTCCTGAGAGGTGTTTGTTGGTAGGATATACTACATTTATACCTATAGTCACAGGCCCTATATGGAAGTGGTTACTTTGATTACCTTCTTTGCCTACATAGACTGGCCAGGGGATTTTGTTTACATTTTTAGCATCCTCCCAGGCACTGTGAAGCTGAAACATTTTGTGAAAGAAATTTGAGAGTCCCTGAGAATCAGCTTACTGACCAAATAGATGAAGTTTAAAATTTTCATCCCCAGTATCTTGTATCTGTAGATTGGATCATGAGAGATGAAGGCTTCTTGCATTTTGCAGCAGCTGGTAATACTATTCAAAATCAAGACTGCAAAAACAGTGTCTTACTGTATTCTTCAGAAGAGGGGCAAATAATTGGGTTCTTTTAACACCCCTTCTATTCTCAACTGTCTCTCTGTAATATTTGGGTGATAAAATGGCTGAATGATCACTTTGTAGAAGAATACAGTGCTGAGTTTTTATAACTCTTAACAAGCATAATGCAAATTAGTCAGCTATTAATTGATTAATCACCATGGAAGGAGCACTTACACCTCAAGGAATTTATAGTTCAAGAGGCATAAACAGGAAAAATCAGGCATGCAGGGAAGTTGAGAGGAAAGGGACTATTTGATTATTATTGCTAGATGAGTCTGTTCACTGTATTTTTGTTTAAAATTTACTCTCTATATATACTCACTGATTTTACTGTAGAATCCAGTCTTCCATCTCCTGACTGGACAAGCTGCTTTCTATCTTCCATGACCTCATCTTTTCTGTTTTCTTTCTTTGTGTACTGGCTGGTGAGTTACCTGTTGTTAACAGTACAAATGATCAAAAACGTGTCCTTGCTAAAGTCAGCCAACAAGTTGTTTATGACTCAGAAAAGAATCCTTCTGGTTATTTGGCTCAATTGAAGCCATATGGACTATCTACCTCCCAAGAGCAAATGGCAATGAGTCGGAGAAAAAGACTCCCTCCCCCAACACTAATAGGGAATTGTTGACCTAATTGACAGTTAAAGAATCTGGCAGGTTAAATGGAACAGAAACTGACACAGACATTGTTTAAAATGCCTTTTACTTCTAGGTGTAAGCAAATAATAGAAAGCTCCAATAAGAAATGTAATTATTTTAACATCTTTTATGAAAATGACAGAGATGTTACAAATGCTTACATTGTGCCAGCCTTAGTAAATGGGTTTATGCCAGTGTCCTGTTGAATAGTACAAATCATTGCATGACAAAAAAAAAAGAAAAAAAAAAAAAGAAAAAAAAAATCACTTTAGGATAAACACAAGCAAGCCTCAAGAGTTAGATAAGGCTGGTGTAATCCACAAACCTATAGCAGTTGCAGAAGACCCTTGCTGATGTATATAAGATGAAGCCATTTTCATAGAGACTTGTACTCTAGGTGCTGCATATGCTACTACAGTTATCAAAGTCAGCTATATATTAATTTCACAAGAACTTATCCATTATAGATATAGTTCCTTAATAGTAATCCCACTGTCCAGCTAAGGGTTGAGTCAGAACTCCTTTCCTGGCACTGGCTTGCAGATTTGAAGGATTTGGAGGCCCTTCTCCATACTTCTGGTACTTGATTTGATTTTTACTTCTCAGGCTAAAAAGTTTTTCCTTTCCTCCTCTGAGCCTTTGTCAAAGCCTTATAGGCAATAGAACATTCATGCCTTAGCTACTGCAGATGCTGCTGAAACAAACTGATTTTTACCACTCCAATCTTATTTCCTTGATGTTTGCCTACCCTCTATATTTGACTCTGATAAAATTGTTGTGGCAGATGCCCTGATAAATTCCTGTTGCAGCCTGTGTCCTTTCTGAACCAGCATTAAAGTAGTTTCTTTCTTTTTACAGCACTTTGAATAACTCCTCTCACAAATTATGACATGCATATTTTATAAAGCAACTTAGTATGCTAAAATATGCACAAATCAGCCTGATTTTGCCTTAAGGCATCTGTCCAAGTGGAAATGAACCTTCAGAAGTTCATTATTTGCAGTCTTACAAGTGCTGTTCTGTACACAGATATGGATGCAGAAATCATGGCACAAAGAGGCAGAAGAAAGCCTAATGTTTGTTGGTTTGATTTAGCTTTTTTAACCAAAAACTGAATTGGAAAGCTATAAAACCCAGACTTGTATTGATGCAAAGATAGCATGATGGAGCATAAAAACCAATCCCAGAGAATACCTGTGATTGTTTCAGATGAATCCTTTGTCTTCTAAGAGAGGATAGGTTTGACAATCTCTTTGTTTCTATACAACTAGAAAAACACTTTGATTGATTCTAGAAGAGCTGCATTTCTTCCTTTTTTTCTTTCACTTTTAGAAACCTTTGACATATGAGACACACAAATGATCCCATCTCTCCTAAACGTAGCCTGTTGTTACCTACTCAGATCTCAGCTGTGTGTGAGAAAAACAATATGTTTTATGAAGGCTCATAAGAAAGACTAAATATTTGCTCATTTTTAAATGATATTGCAATGAAACTATCATGGTTTATGGTCAGTAAACTGAAGTTATTTTCAAGGACAGCTTTCCAAAATGTTCATAAGGAAGAAAATTTTACAATTAGATAGCATATCTTTTTTAAGCAATGTGAGAATGCTTGATATTATTCTTACAAAGTCTATGCATTCTTTCTAGCTCTTTCATTTTTTTCCCAGAGTAGCTGTCAACTCAGAGCTGCTTGTTCAATGCTGACAAATGACTAAGAAGTCACTTGAAGTGTTCCAGAGAGATGGTAGGCACTACATGGGCCAAAAGTGCCATGTGTAATAGATTGTCATAGCAAATCATTAAATTAAAAAAAAAAAATATCTTGCTGCACTTTCCTCTCAAGGATTACTTTTCTTTTTTTTTTTTTTTTTTTCCCCAACTCTTTTGTAATTATGGCCCTTCAACATTAACGATTTTAGCAGATGCATTCAACATCTTCCTAGATCATCTATGTAATGGCAAGGGGAAAATCAAAAGTAAAGCACCCCCCCAAGCGTCCTCATCCTCTACTTAAGCAACTATTTCTTCTTCAGGTAAAAGCGAAATTTTTGTCTCGATTAAGAATTTATTAAAGAAGGTGCAAAGTTCCTAATATGAGAAAGTAGGTCCTCAAGTCTTTTCCTAGGTAGCACAGCATTCAAAAACATGGTATCAGCATCATTTAAGCACATTTAATGGATTTTTTTACTTGAATAATGAAAATATAGTTTAATCTTTTCCTCAAAAGACACCATGACTCAGAGTCACCAAATCCAGAAGGGTAAATGTGTTTATGTACAATGGAATGAAAAGAATATTTACATTTACATGTTCAAGGTGACTTATAAATATTCTTTGGATGCATTAAGTAGCTAAGCATTATTTTCCATTTTGTAGAAATTGTTTAAGCTAGTTTATAAACATACAGTGTCTTGCTAAGTAAAGTATCTTTGTTGACATCTCCACACTTAATCATCTGTGAGGAAGGAAGTTGGCAATGTAGTAGTCGTACATGATAGACATTTTTGTGGTAGAAATGTATGTTTGTGCAGATAGAACAGAATACCTGTTTTACATATATTTTCTACATTATACTTGTACATATATCTTCATGCAAGTATTTAGTTTCACATAAGTGACTGCTGTGATTGTAACAGTGAAACTGTTTTTGTCCATGTTAAGCCTATTACTAAGAAATTACTAACTGTATGTGAAAGATTTTAAAGCTTCATCACATCGGACACAGTGTACAGTCTGTACAGGTAAGTTAAATGGTTAAAGGGGAGATTTGATCTCAGAGTTAAATTGACTGAACTTTTTACCTTTTGTTAAGAATGAAATGTAATGTGTTTTGTCCCTTTGACCCTAATGGAAGCTTGGCAGTCAGGTTGTTGAGATGGAAAATGGAAATACTAGGTTTCGTGTCCTTGTGTGTAATGTGCAGCTGCAGAAGACACTGTTTGTGGTCAAACTCACAGCATGTGCATGCTGGAGTTCATTTGTAAACTTTATATGAAAGTCTTCAAAAGCAAACTGGAAGGTCCATCAGAGGGCTACTTCTCTGCTGCTGGTTCAGAGAAAGACAGGAGTGGAGATACAAGGTATTTGTTGTGCTTTCCCTCTTTCTAGCAGAGTTGAGGCTAGTCAAAAGATGGATGTACAAAACCAAACTGAGAGGCCTGTGGGATAGTCAGGAAAGGGGAAGCTACTGAAAACATGCAGAGAATAGTGGTTTTTGTGATTCCAGTCTGCATGCTGTCCTCTGTGCCTGTTTCCATTGTATCTCATTATATAACAACTTCCAGTGGTTGTTCTCCAGGAACAGCCATGTGCCAACTTCTTCAGCCTTTCAAAGGTGACACCAAAATGCAACCCAATGTCTGTAGAGTGACAAGCTTTTATAATTTTAGTTTTCTGACCTGCACCTGCTAGAAATTTTAAGCACAGAAAGACTGGGCTTGTTTTAGCATGTCACTGAGTTCCAGTTCAGATTTCATAAACTTTTCATTTTTTTGAGTCTGAGAATATCACCCTCAGCCCAGGAATCAGCTGTCTGAATCAAGGCTTGTTTTGGTGCAGAGCAGCTGTGTGAACGTGGCTTACATTTACAGAGGAAACTGTTGTCAAGGTTGTAAGAAAGACAATGAACTGAAGCCATAGAAGGTAAGGAAAGCAAAAACACTGAGTGACTGCTGAGACAGGACTAGTTAGAAGCTAGTTATTCAGCTTGAAAATGAAAAATACTGTCGTGAAAAGGTATAAATCCCAAGGAATAGTGGAGAATTGGAAGACAGCAATTTGCTCAAGACTTAAGCAGAGTCGAGAATCGGTCCATCCCATGAAACACCAAAGGTTGCTCCTTCTCCACCTACCTGGCTGGCAAAAATGCAGCATCTCTATAGGATAGTAAGCATGTTAATGTTCAGCCAAGTAGCTCATTAGTCCCAGGTAGTTATTGTGTATAAGCCAATAACCTTTTTGTGCACTTTTCACTTGTATTTATTCTGTTTGAAGAGTCTTGTTGTCTGTGGTAATAGTTTCTCCAATTAAGTGACCAGGAGGTGAAAGGTTACAAGGATTTAGTTGTTCATACATTGGTCGCCATTAGCAAGACAAACACAGTCATGAATTACTGCTTGCTGTTTAGAGTGTAATTCACACCAAATACACCCATTAGACCTGCAGTCCTTTATGTAATTAAAGAAAAAAAAAAAAAAAAAAGGGGAGAACCGAAAACATTGAATACAGAATACTTGATAAAACTACCTAAAGTGTCTTTCATTGTGGTCTGGCCTTTTGAAGCCTTAAGAGCGCTTCAGGGACCACTTCATCCTCATGTACTGTCACTGGTTAGGGATGCTTGTCTGTAACATTTGATTTTAACTTCTGGTACCTGTCCTAGTCTGGAACTGTAATGACTGTGTAGACAGTTGCCTCTTTGAGTTTGTATATCTCTTTGTGTACTGCATGTTTAGGTTCCTATGTACAACCGCTTTGTTTCTGCTGCACCTTTCCCTTGACCATAAGCAAGTATGGTGGCAATGTCTAGTTTTGTCAGGTTTTAGTGCAATCCTCCTAAAGTGCTAAGGGAATTCCAATTACCAGAATCATGATGCCACTACTGGCACACAGTATTGAAAGCAAATTGCATTCACTAAACAATACCTAAACCCTTCTTTTAACAGCAGTGGCTCTGTAGAAGAGAACCAGGCAAAAGCATGGTGTGAGGCTCCTCAGTTCTATTTTATACAGGAACCTGCAGAATATCTGTCAGTCTGGGTTATGCAATGAAGCAAAAGTTAGTTGCATTCACACAACAGCTACATCTCACGTATAAAGGGTTTTAGGTGAGCTGGGGCATCTTTAAATGTTTAAAGGGCAGCTGGTTAATCAGAACTGAGTAAGTTGCCTATTCAGTCTGTACAAATTTGGCAGAGGTTTCCTAGGTGTAACAGATTCAATAGGAGGCTTTTAATACAGGGATAGGGAAGGAGGAAGGTAGCTTGGTGGCTAAAAACAGGTTCCCATTGTCCCGATCCGATATCGGGGATAAT
>NW_010296493.1:36844-65392 GCF_000700745.2 Antrostomus carolinensis | reverse complement strand
CCACTAGACACAGGCCTCCAAATAGACTCTGCTCCATTGACTACAACTCTATGGCTTCTTCCCATCAGCCAGTTCACAGTCCACCTCACTACCTGATCATCCAGTCCACACTTCCCCAATTTAGCAGCGAGGATGCTGTGAGAGACCGTGTCGAATCCCTTACTGAAATCAAGATAGACAACATGCAAAAATCTGCAACTGCTTATTTGGGCATAGCTCTTGGACAGCCAATATTCAGAGATGTATGTCTCTCCAATCACACCACATCCTCATGAAGAGGAATGAACATTACATGGGTGAACTGTGCATTAGTGAGAAACACATGTTGAAAAAGAGATCCAAGTTTTACATACATTATCATGGCCAAGTACTGGAAGATACTAGACATCATTAACTCTTAAGGGAAATAATACATAAGCACTTCAGAAGAGACTTGGTATCACACTGTGTCTTTCCCCTCCTAATCATATTTTCAATACTTCACAGCCTCAGTTTCTATAGTGCAGCTGCATCAAAGGCTGAAGTTGGGTTAAGACTAACGTAGGAGAATCAGGAAGGATTTGAGCAACACATGAGAAGAACTCTTGATCTTGCAAAAGGTATGCTTTCTGGAGAACAGGGTTGGAAGTCAGAGCCAAAACAATGGCAAGGGTAGGTGGGGAAGTTACACTACAGATGAGGCTAAGTTTAAACTAGCACACAAGCACAGAATCTTGATTTTAAAGCCACTTTCTCTTCAGTTACTAACATCAAATTAAATGCACAACCTGATCTACTTTTTCCCCCCAACATGTGAAGAAAGGTAAGAAACTGACAGCAGGGGAACAGACAATGCTTACACACACAGGACACAGGCATTGGGAACCTTACCTGACGATGAATTCCCAACAACTATGGTCTCTACTTTGACTTCAGTTACTGCCAACATAACAGTGCTGTTTTGCCGCTTGGTGATTGCATTTACTATTGTATTAGCAGCATTCTGTATGAGACTATTATCTTGTTCATCTCGATGTGGGACAAAAGACTAAAGTGGAGGGAAGAGGAAAAACAGTTACTGCAATTATTTACCTGTGGAAATCTACTTTTTAGGTCCAGCTACATCTTAATAGAGTTCACTAGGTTGAATTTACCTGACAGTGGTTACAAGCAGTACCCTAAAAGTTTACTGTAGCAATAGCATGGCTGGCTCTATCCAAACTTCAGATGCAGTATCAGACTTGGTAAGTAACGTGCCTACTTGCTAATCTAGCACATCTCAAAAAAAAAAAAAAAAGGGGGGGGGGGGGGGGGCAGCTGACTTCCATGTTACTTACACTGCTGAGCTAAACTTAGTCATAGTTTGGAGCACTTCAAGACATGTGGGTTATCTAGATAGAAGCTTGGACTAACAACAGTCTGCTCTATTTATACCATATACTTTGCTTCCTGCATCATGGCTCAGCACGTTCTTTACAGCAGTGGTAGAGACAGTCCAGCTTCTGCCTGAAGACACTCTTTGCTATGAAAACTAACTCTTTAATTGGAAACTAAGCAATACACAGGCATTGAATGATTGGGCTGTAAATGCCTCTAAAGCAAGTCTTTAGCTCAGTAGGGCAACAATTACTTTCACCTACTCAACTCACACCTTCTTCCACTTCCCGCTTAGCACTTACATATTTAATGAGTAGTCCTACTCTAAACGCAGAGTAGAAACTTCTTTACAAGGTCCAATCCAGCCACCTGCAACCGTATCTCCCGAGAAGTTCAACAGCCCAAGATTTCTGACAGAACAGGTTGTTACCCATTCACTAATTTGGGCCGAATTAGGTTTTTTGACCTATCCTTTTTTTAGGATATTGCAGTAAGCCTTCTGCCATAACAAAACTTGCTGTTTCAGCTATCTAGCATTGTAGAAAATTGTGAGATCACAAAAATCACTTTGCAGTCAGACTAAGCCACAGGTTGCAGTATCTGCACTAAACTGAAACAAGCTTAAACAACCTCTTCCCCAACTTAAACTAATAAGAAAACATTTTCCTATGCACATTAATACAAGTCTCATACTTACAATAGCAACTTCCACTGCATTCTCTGTGGAGTAAGACAGATCACATAAAATTATCAGAGTTCTGTCCCTAGAAACAGTCCTAGTAGCTGGTAAATACCGAATTTCAGAACAGATATTTTCAGTTGTAGTGCCCTGTTAGAAGCAAGGGAGATTGTATGACTTTAGTTCAAGTAAAAAATAGCACATAAAAATAAACATTTCCAGAGTTTTTGCAGTTACTGATGAAGGCAGCAGAAAGGGCAGCAAGAAACGGCAGAAAAATGAAGAACAGGATTTTGAAAGGAAGAGTGAGAAAGTGAGCTTGCATGACTATCGTTGTACAGTTTGAGCCCTTGTTGAAATGTAAGAAAATTTAGTTGAGATGTAAGAGAACAAAATATTCAGTTCAAACCCTAAATTTGCCTCACCCTTTAGACAAAGCACAATAGCAACAGAGGAGTCTAATAATAAATTTTGCAAGCTTATGACAACAAGGAGTCCTATTGAAAACATGAATCTTCCATGCTCTGACATGGAATGCATCCTTACACATATTGCCATACTTCATTAATAATTCTGTTCTCACCTGGGGGACTTTGTCTCCATTAAAAATTAAAGTAATTCTAGCACAGTCATTGTCCAAATATCCAGAATTAGGCAGACACTTGATATTGGCAGGCAGAGGTTCATAGGCACTGCATTCTCCCCAGTCTGTGCACGGTGGCTGAAAACATTTCATATACTTCTCCTGGCATTGTTGACCCACAGGACACTGGTTATTTGAATTATCCCAGTGTTTGTGTAACAGACAAGGTTTTTTCCCACACCACACCTAGAAATTAAAAAGAACAAAGTACTGTTACAGTTAATTGCTTTTATGCATCAAATAAAAATAAGCAATTCACATAAGATAGTCACGATCTACTACGGACTGCTAAGAAATATGTATTTCAATAGTGCTGTAGTTCTAGTAGCAGACAGAGTTGCTCTTCCACAAACCAAGGATGTTTCGTATGGTCCAAAGAGTAAAAACTGTGCAAAGATTACCAGAGACACCAGCAAGTGGGTATATTTCCTTAGTGACTTAAGTATTTGTCCCACCAATACAGAAGTTCATTTATTTTACACTAGTCATCTAGGCTTCTATAATCAGAAAGAGAAATACCTCCACAAGGATTAATTTATCTTCAGTGTTTGTACCAAGATCCTTGCCACAAAATGCTGAAGATGTTAAGAGTTGATGCATACTGATGATAAGCACTGTAACTTCAACTGCTCTCCCAAAAGAAAATAGTATGCTGGTACCCCAAGTTACCGAGATGCAGCAAGCTTCCAAACACAGCTCCATTTCACAATGTAACCTTTAAGATTATATATAATGCTACACAGCTATTAGTTTAGGAATTTATGGATTTCTTAAACCACAATTGTCAGCAAGAAAGCATATTTGTTCCATTACATGTGGAAAAAGACCCCAACAATCACCATATATGGTTAAGTTGCATTTACCACACTACCATTTCTGAGATTCTAGTTACCTTATGTACTGTAGTCTTCTGAAGACACCACAAACTTGAAGTCACAACACCATAAAGGGTCTAAAATAGCATTTCTAAATGACTAAGTTATTTCTTTGCCTACAGTGCATACCTAGCTAAACAAAGTAAGGTTAAGGATGGATAGATTAATAAGAGCCAGAAGCTTTTAAACTGGTGCTTCCAGTGAAACATGGGAGATTGCCATGTGAGGCAATGTTTTAAGTGCTATTAGCGTTCATCTGGAGTCACCTACCCAGCCCTGCAACTGGTAAGCAGCACCAATCTTGTCCCTCTCCAGCTGTGATGTAAAGCTGCACAGGTGCCACAAATCCACTGAGAAATGCTGTCTCAGGAGGGCCGAGAGGCTTGGAGCACATATACTTACATGTTCAAACTGCATTTAGGCTTGTCTTATTTACTCTAAGTCACAACCCCCAGGATACAATCCTGGTACAAAGGTTGCAATTTGTCTATTTATAAACCTACTGAAGGACAATACAAAAAGGTGATTATTACCCACTGAAGAAACTTATCTTCCTATGTGTCTTTTTACCTTGGAACTAACGTTTCACAAAATTAGGAGCTCTAAAACTGCATTTTCAAAGCTTTTGTGGAGTCATTTATTTAACCTTTCAAAGATCACTACTCCATTGTAGTTCATATTTCCTTTTCTGCAAAAAGTGCCCATCTGCTTTTTGACACCTTGTTCTAGCAGGTAGAGAGCAGGACAGCAGCTTATGGTTATGAAGACAATCCCATAAGTATTTTTTACAGGAAGTCATTAGAGATCTTTTGTTGTTGTTGTTTAAACAAAGGCAGTTTGGGGGACACCTATGTAAGAGTCTAGATGAAAAAAACTCCAAATATTAACTTGTGCATGAAGAACAATTAAGTTTGTTTCAGCCAGAAGGATTTAAGAAAATAGGTCAAAATGCCTACCTTGGTGCAGTCAATACGGCCATCCAAACAGTGGCAGTTGTTACATTCTTGATCCCATCTGCTGCCGTGGGGAAAGGTCATCCCTTTAAGCCAGCAAGGCTTTCCAATTCCAATCACTAAGAAGAAAGCCACACTCAGATATTTCACCTCTTGCAGTTACTGAAGCTATACAAATTTAAATAAAAAAACCCAGCTACTGTTCCTTACACATCAGACTACTGTATTTAAACTCTATACTGGCTACACTGTACCCTACTGTTTTTTGGGTAAAGGCTGATAGCAGATATAGGAATACCTTCTTGGCACCTAGGACCAATTCTTCCAGGGGGACAAGAGCATCGGTATCCGTTTATTTCATCTATACAAGTGGCACCATATCCACAAGGGGAAGACTGGCACTCATCAATATCTAGGTAGAAAATGGGTAAAACTCAATGACAAGGACATACAACGTTGCAATTAAACATTTACTGAGATGTAATCTGACAATACCTGCTTTCTTAACAAGCAAACGACAGTTTGGTTTCAGGATTAATCTCTTAACTGGATTCTTCTACCATTTCAGCAGTAACCTCTAACAGATTTCTCATAATTGCACCCTAATTGAAGTTCTGGTGATCAAAGAAGCAGTCATATGCTGACTCATCTCAGAGCAGAGGTGTTAGACAGCTGAAGGTGTAATGTCTTCTCCATATTCAGCTATAGAACTGAAGTCACATATCCTGTTCTGGTGCTAAACTTGGACATTTAGGCTTCCTAGAAAAGCACGTGTTTTCAGGAAGTTATCACAGTGCAAGAGCTGAACAATGAATTGGCTCAACTGTGCTCAAAAGAAGTGACTTACTGCAATACAATACACCATAAGGAAGAAGAGTAATAGTTTAGTTTGTAATAGACATTTGATGAGACTTTTCTTAATAAACTTGAAATAGCAAGTAGATTAATTTTGTACACACACACTGAGCACAAAAGCCTCTTTTAAAAAAAACCAAAACAAACCAAACAAGCCTGATTCAGAGGCTTAGCCATAGGAATCTACTGAAAAAGGCAGGGAAGCACAGTCCATTCAGATGCTCTCCCTTCCTTTCAGTTTCTGTCTTTCAGGATAATTACAGTGTAACAGGTTTGTTTTATCGCTTTGAAAGACCTTTATTGTACTTCTCCATGTTATTCACATACCAGCACTACACTCCTGATGTTTTTGTTTTCATTTGTGATATCTCAGTGGATTTCAGTTTCTAATGTTAAATGGAAGACTTAGTGACAAATGTCATCTTTATCAGCAAGTTGCTTATGAAGAAAAACACTTAAAACTTAATAAGCTTCTATGAAGCCAGCACCCCAGAATCTTCAGAAATATCTGGTGAAGGGGAAGCGGGTTTAAACTGAAAGAGGGGAGGTTTAGATCAGATATTAGGAAGAAGTTCTTCACTGTGAGGGTGGTCAGACACTGGAACAGGTTGCCCAAGGAAGTTGTGGATGCCCCCTCCCTGGAAGTGTTGAAGGCCAGGCTGGATGAGGCTTTGAGCAACCTGGTCTAGTGGAAGGTGTCCCTGCTGATGGCAGGGGGATTGGAACTAGATGATCTTTAAGGTCCCTTCCAATCCAAACCATTCTATGATTCTATGATCCAGCAACCAAGTCTTTGACTATAAGTTTAGGCCAAATAATTTCAGTTCCATTTAACAAAAAGTAGAAAGGAACATAAATTGCCATTATTCCCTTCCAATCCAAACCATTCTATGATCCAGCAATCAAGTCTTTGACTATAAGTTTAGGCCAAATCATTTCAGTTCCATTTAACAGAAAGAAGAAAGGAACATAAATTGCCATTTTTTACAAGGTATCAGTACTTGGCTGACTGACTGGTGGCTTCTGCTTCATTATTTGTAATTCAGCTAACCTAATGCAAAAGGGTCACAGGGTGTTCTTTATGAACTGCGTGTCAGAATAGTACAACCTTTCAGGTCTTTAGCCGAAAAGGTACTTACTAATTCTGCAGTCAGGACCAGCAAACCCAGGCGCGCATTCACATCGAAACCAATTCACACCATCGACGCAGATGCCTCCATTGTAACTGTAAAAATAATAAACCTATCATTACACCAAGCATTCTCAGGGTAGATTCACTAGTCTAAAGATCAGCAAAAACCATAGGTCTCAGGCAGTATGTTCAAATGCAAATTTCTGTTGTCCCTATTCATAGTACTTTCTTGCTATTTAACAATGCAGAATTAAAAAGTCCTGCTAACTCATAATACAAGTCCACTTAATAAGCCATCTATATTGTTTCAGTGGTCTCTCATTAAAACTTTGTTAATTAAACCTTCTGCTGCTGTTTATAGGGACGATCTATTCCCATCAATGTTACATAAACAATATTGCTTAATAAGTCACCTGTTACAACAGTAACATCCTACAAAAGTGAGTGCATGCACGGGGAAGAATATCAACAGGGCTCAAGGAGATAAAACAGCTGTAAAGTGAACATGGAGAAAGCCCGAGCTTTTGCAATGTTGTTGGGTTTTTTTTTTGTTTTGTTGGTTTTTTTTTAACTACAAGAAGTACAGGCTATTGCATCAGAATGGATAGAGAAAGATAAGGTAGATAGTTTGCTTCATCCAGTATTTTTCCCTTTCAACCATAAATATCAACCTCTATTTAAAATACTCCCATTGATTCTTTAAAAAAATAATTATTTTTTTAAAGACATTTATACACAGTATTTGATCTAACAGGACATTTTTATATTATCTAAAATTATTTACTGTAAACTAACAAGTTTTCTCTTTTTTATTCTAAAGCTCAAGTGTAAATGCTTGAAATCTTCTCAAGCCTGATTCATTTCATATCAGAGTAATTACTAGTCAGTCCTGGCACAAAGACTGCACAAACACTTCTATCTGTTCATATAGGAATCAGCTCAGGATTTTTTTGTGGTCTTTGTTGCTGTCAAGGAACAGATAAGTCATGGCAAAAATTGTTAGAGGCTCACTTCAATTATTTTAGGTTATAATTAATTCTAATCTGGAATGGAAATCCCTATTACTGCGCTCACTTTTGTTTTCACAATAGGTATAGAACTGGAGTTCACATACTTACCATGGATGAGGGTTGCAGTCATTGGTATCTATAAAAAAGAATACAGATTAGTGTAACCAGTGGTATATTTATTTTCTAATGTATATTATAGTTCAAGAGACACTATATTTGATAAGGAAAGCAAAGAAAAATAAGACAGAATTGAATGTTTTCTTCCACACTTAGACCTGAGAGACCAATTAAATACCTTAAATTTTATGAGTAGACTGACAAATGCAAAATTTTACAGCTTCGGTGAATTTTGATATGTCAACAGCACAGACTGACACACAGCATGACTGCAACATAACAGAAATAAAGGGCATTGGCTGCATTGGCAGTGGATAATTCAACCAGGTTCTAAGAGCCTTCGAAAGGATTACTACTGCTTTGGCAGTTCATACGTATACATGCAACTAGCCAGACTTCTTAAACAAATCTTTCCCATTATAAACAGCTCCGAATTTGTTAGCATTTATACTGGCTGTCAGCTTTAAAACAGCTAATTAGAGTGTACATCAGTACAACAGTAATTTCACAGTAGATTTAGAGTAAAAACAGAGCTCAAATTCTGATTTTTTTTTTCTCCTCTGTGATATGCTTTGGAAAAAAAAAACAAATCAAAGTTGCAGGTTTTACTCCACCTAACCAATTCATTGCATCGGTATGTCAAAGTAGTTAGCTGCTATCCTAAAAGAAAATGATGGAACATACACTATTGCCTGCCTTTCCACATGCTTTTCATTATTAAAATTAGTATTTCTGCAAGGATTTTGTTTGCTCAGCACATGTTAGAAAAAGCAATTTCTACAGATGGTGAGAGTCTTATTTTGGTAGAGACTATGTGCAAAAAGAAGCATGACAAGTTCTTCATTCATTACTCGAGCATCATCTTTACCTACCTCCCACCCTGAATGATTCAGATATTTTGGCACATGAACTCTCTAAACTTGCTTTGTTTCAGTTAACAGCTCTGTGCCAAACACTCCTAATATCCCAGAGGAATGCTAAGGAAGAAAGGAAAAAAGCCTTACTCTGTGTGCATGTACGTCCTTCCCATCCTTCTTTGCAGATGCAAGAAAAGGAATCTCCACTGCCAACACATGTTCCACCATTCATGCAAGGGTTTGGAATACAGCTGCTGTTTTTAGCTTTGGAAAAAGAAAAAGTCTCCATTTAGTGTGGAAAACAAAAACTATCATCTGGATATGTCAGTATCACAATCCTGAATAGCATTTAAGTCAACAGTGCAAGACTTACAAGAAAGTAAAAAAACCTCCAAAAATAGTCACACCACACAATCTCTTGCCTACCTTCACCATCATCCCAATTCCATTGTTTGAACAATTAAGTTTTATTAAAAAAGATTATCTGTTTTTTCCCCCATCTGTGTAAACACCCTTAAAATACTGCTAAATTCCTACTTTGGCAGCAAGTTACTCAGATCATAAAGTTTACTTCAGAATAAAATACTAGTATTTAAAGTTCACATTTTAATTAAGTGCCACAATTGTACCTAAAATGTAGAAAAAACTATACTAAATTACTTTCGTCCTAGTTCTTGGTGCTAATGGAAGTTTCATATTCAGAAAAACGTACCATGGAGACTACATTAAATCCCCAAAAAGATCAAGAATAGTTCACTATGGCAGCAGTAACCCTGCAAATCCCCCAGGAAGAACAACTTAATTTCATTTTTCTGAGCACGTCTGCTCATATGCCTCTTGATCACAAGCTTATTCGTGTTATGAACCTTCAAGCAAAGCAGGGGACTGAGTTCCTGAGAAAACCTTTACACAGGGTCTCTAAAGACTAACAGAGAAGTCAAGACACAAGACCAAGTGTTCTAAATCTGTTCAGGAGAAGCTATGTAGAAGACCATGTAAGCAGCCTGCAGCGAACAGCTTCCTAAAAATCAGTATTATGCCAGGTGAGTGGAAGAAATTACTTTGAACTTCAGTCACCAGCCAACTGGAACAGCTTTGAACTAGACAGCTAGAAGAACAGTATGTCTATTTACTAAACAGTTAAGTATTATCTAAACACTTCTCTATTAATTCTAGCTTTATCTGTAGAAGACTTAAAAAGCTTACCGGTGTTGCAAGTACTTCCTATCCATTCTGGAGGACATGAACAGCGGAATGTATCTCCATCATCATAGCATGTCCCACCATTGCTACAAGTATTTGCATCACATTGGTATTCACCTATACATCACAATAAAACAGTTTTATTTTTCAATGGTCTTGCTGAATTTTAAGACTAAGTGCTTTTTAATCACAAAATTACTTTTAAAGATACTTCATATTTAAATACAACAGTATTAGAAAGGCATAGTTCCACTTGCTGTACTACAGTAAACAACCAAAAGAGTGGAATCTAAGGGTATCTCTCACAACAATATTTCACTACATGAAGGAGCATGTTTTTTAGGTGTTCCATTTTGTTGCTGGGAAACTGGAAGAGGTAATGAAAATACCCCTATTATTTCAAGGCAATTGTTTTATTTTAAATTTCAGGAACTCTAATCTCATGAGAAGGAAGAAAAAATCTTTGGGTAAACTAAAGATCAAAGTAAAGAACACTTACGTGAATGGCAAGTTTTGCCTTTCCAGTCATTCTTACACTCACAATAGAAGTCATTTACCAAATCAATGCATCGGCCACCGTTGTGACATGGGTTAGGAGAACAGTCATTGAAATCTAGGAAAAGTATTATTCAAATTAGATAATCTAGCCTAGCCAAGGCCATAAGGAAGTATAAAACACTTCATAAAAGAAGTAAATTGTGTGCTATTTAGTAAGACAGCATTTCTGTTTTTTATTTCTCTTTATATAAGTAAGGAAAAAACTCTGATTTAATACAGAACATGAATTATGATTTTCTGACAGCTTAAGAGAAAAAAAAATAATTCAGTATGGCTTCTAAGTAGAGCATCAAAGTAGCTTCATTTTTCCAGCAAACAGCGGTATTCTAAACTTCAGAGAAAACTTCCTAGTAGGGACCATGATGTCCTGAAAAGGAAGCCCAATCCAGGACATCCACATGAGACAGTTAAGGCTCCCTCTCCTGCTTCATGTCTCAAATACAGTGTGTTAAAGCCATTAGATGGCTTAACCATGTATATGCATACATATATATACACATGTGTGTATACACACATTAAACATATACATACATGAGTTTCTTTACATTCTTTTCACTTGAGACAGACATTTTAATAAGAAGAATGTAATTATTCCATAGAGCTGCCAAAAGCTGTTCAGTCTATTTTGCATCTCAATTGGCACATGTCCTGTAATAAGTCTTAGCAAGTCCTTGCTGTCACATTTTAGAAGGGGCTTCATTCAGAGTAGAAAAAGAACCAACTGCAGTTTCCTCTGAGGTAACTTAACCACGAACTGACCTAGTACACTACTTTGTCAACTAAGGCCCAATACGTCTCAAGGCAGAGTAGCAAGAATAAAGGCCTGCTTTCACTGGACCCAGACTACAAAACAGACTCATGATATTCACTGAGTAAAAATTCAGGCTTCAGCAGTTCTTTTCTTACTAAAGGAATAGATATTAAATTTATAAACTCCTTCAGTAAGGTGGAAGCACATTATAGTTTGCACTGGCTTAAAGCTAAAAAGCTTTTCAAGTTTGGAAACTACTGTGTATGAGTAGATTGGGTAAGTGACAAACTTTTATGTACTGTAATTACTAAGAAGTACATATGCTTATAGCAATAAAAGCAATATAATGAGCAGACCCACTAACAGGGTATATTCACTTTTGCCTCTCCTCAGGAAAAAAAATAAGTTTTCTCCTCCTGAGACATATCCTGTATGATAGGAAAGAATCAGATTATGGTCCTATTAAAGGTAATGAGCCTTTTGGAGCTGCCACCCAAAAATCTTCTTGGAGATACTTTTGCAGACAACACTGGGTAGACTGACTGTAGTTACAGAACAGAGAAACTACTCCATTATTATTAACCGTGTACCAGCTATCAGTAATTGTTACAGCAAAGCTGTAATATTTGACCCTGCAGCCCTCAGCAGTACTCACTTGTGTCACATAGTTCTCCTTCCCAGCCACTTGAGCAGAAACATCTAAATGAATCAACTTCATCGATGCATGTCCCACCATTCTTGCAGGGTTTCCCAAGACAATCATTGATATCTATGATAAAAGGTCAACAGTTATTACTCAATGCTGTCTTCCCCTACCTGGGGGGATCTATACTTGTGTCTCTAGGAAAAGCAACACAAAGTTATACTCCATTTGTACATAAACAAGAACAGCTCCAACATCTGTTTTCTAGCCTGATAAGGTTTCTCTGTGTATTCTCTCTCATGTAGCAAGCTAAACCAGAACATGAAGTTTACCTGGCAAAAATAGCCAGGCATTCAGAAAAAAAATATCTGCAATAGCAACATACATGCTCCTACGCTGTGCTGTCAACATGTCTGGCCCTTCTTTATCATCCCCATGTTGGAGAAATCCATGGCTCCTTGTAAGACTGTATGTAAAGGTAGAGGGTAGAGGGTACAGACACATTCACACTGACGCTGGACTGAAACCAGCTTTCTTTCAAAGAGAAAGTATGAACCAGTACAAAGAGAACTGTGACCAGAAGAAACTGGATTTTGAGTAGTACACCTGAAACAATGCTCTATGCAACTTTATTAAAAATGTTGGGTTTTCTATTTTTTAAATGCCTCCCTGGAGGTATTTAAAAAACATAGATGTAGCAGTTAGGGACATGGTTTAGTGGGACTTGGCAGTATAAGGTTGGATTCAATGATCTTAAAGGGTCTTTTCCAACCTAAACGATTCTATGATTTTAGGTCGTAAAGCTTCATAACAAAACTTTAAGGAAGTTTTAGAGTAACAAAATAATTTAGAAGAAACTCCCACTTACTTTCGTGACAGTATATTCCAGTAAAACCTCTTTCACAGGCACAAGTAAAATTTCCTCCTGGCTGACTAATACACCGTCCATGAGGCCCACAAACGTTAGATGAAATGAAACGGATTCCTTCTTGGGTAGCATTAGTGAAGACTTCTATTGTACAGCTGTCTATTACTAAAAATGAAGAAGTATATCATCAGACTAATAATCTGCATCACCAATCAGTTTTTAGTTTTAAAAAAGTTACCTGAACATTAAGACTAATCACAATTTAGAAGTCATGTTAACTATAATTTACCCTCCACCCCTTTATAAATAAGGATTGTTACAAGGATTACTTTTCACTGCCTCACTATTTCACAAAGTCCAAGCGAGTAAAATAAAAATGTTTCTGCATTATGCTATTCCCCAAAATGCTACTTTTCTTTTTTAATGTATCACCAATACATTAAGATTAAGTTTCTAGACAACATCAGGTACCTTTACAAGAATTGTTCTTGCAGTGGTCCTTGAGATGAGAACAATTCTTTCCGTCATAGTCATCAGGACAGGCACAGTAATAATCTCCTCCCAGATCATAGCATTTAGCCCCATTCTGGCAAGGGTTAGGTTCACAAAAATCAATATCCATCTGTAAGAGAGACCACAGTTAGCAGCAGCTGCTTCATTTCCCAGCAGTAAGTAGCATTATCTGTGTTGCCAAAGACAGACTAAGCTAATTTACAAGGAACCTCAAGTTTTAAGAAGGGTTATGAATCATATTTATTGCATTCCATCCTGCAACGCAGAAAGAAACTTCAGGTTACTTTTGTCAATGCTAACAAAGCATTTCTGATACAGCTAAAAAGATACTCATTTGCAGGAGGCTGAATAAGCACATTTACAATAACTTGAGTTAGGAAAAAACAAGCCATTAAGAAACATCTTATTGTAATTATTCTGGATCATTATAATTCACTTCTTCACACCCACACACTAAGTGCTATAATGCAAGTTGCACTTGCCAACTTTGTGCCTGCAAGACACTTAAAATACACAGAACATTAAAAAAATTCCTGTTCTCTAGAGCCACTTCTCTTCCCATCTCAATTAACACAGAATTTGTTGCAAAACCACATAGCTTGGAAGGGACCACTGGAGGTCAGCTACTCCCACCTGCTCAAAGTAGGTCTAGTTAGACCAAGCTGCTCAGGGCCTTATTCTTACAAATGCTACCACCATGCCAATTTCCACACAGAAACACTAGGAACATTTTGAGTACTTCTTGCCATCTGATTCAAAAAGCAAAATTTAAACCTAGCTTTCATAAAAACCCCTAGCTTTTCCCTTCACACAGACAAATTATTGCAGCAAGGCAATTCTGCTTCTGCTATATCTTACACAGACACAGCAGACCACCAACAGGTGATGCCCTAAATTGGCCTCAAAATCCACAAAGCAGCCTCAAAAGGGATATTGTTACATCACAGTATCTTTCCTCCAAATTATTATTCTTAAGGATTGCTTTCCTCCTGCCCGAAGTGAGTTCTTCCATCTTCATGGCTCTCTTGTGAGAAGGACAGCTTTCTGAACCTTACAGACATAAAATTAAGTCCTATACTGGATTTGGTCACTATTTTTAGTAGTTCTGTAGCTAAACAGGAGAAAAATTCAAAGCTAACCAGAACAGAAGGAACAGAAATGGTGTTAAGTATTTAATTCAGAGGAGTGCATACAATTCCAGCTGCAATGGAGAGATTTTCAGCAAGCTCCTTCACAGTCTCATATGGAACATTCAAAGCAACCTAAAAAAACAGCTATGGTCTGACAAAGATTCTCAGATCTCCTCTATCAGATGTCTCCATTTGTTTCCTTCCATTAGTGTAAATTTCCCCTTCCCAATGCAAGTTCAGTAGCTGGTACTTTAGCATCTGGAATCAATGGTAGATATTTCCTGCAACACACAAGGCAAGCAGCCAACTCCCCCCTATTATTCAAACAGATTTCCTAAAACTTTAATTACACAGTACGGTATTAATCAGCCAAGAGTAGAGCACTCAAGCTATGATCATTATGTAGAAGTGGTACATGAGCACCAGTTTTATTAGACTGGTCAGTGTCTGCAACCTTTTTAAATTTTGAATAAAAGGAGGGCATTGTTTCTTTAATAATGCAAATAATACAGAATAAAATTACTTCAGCATTTAAAAGAGATGACTCCAATGTACTCCTCAAAAAATTCTGGAGCAAATCCAACAAAATTCTAATACAATGCCTCCAGTTGACAGTGTCTTCCTAACTATTAACACTTAAATAAATTTGGCTATCAGCAAAAGCCAGAAAGTACATAATTAGGGCAATATAATTTTACATTGAAAAGTCTAATGTCCTCCCTAGGAAGAGGTAGATCTTCATCATCATGAAGTACTCTATCAATTATCACTAGCACGTCAGTATTTCAGTTCTGAATCCTTATTTAAGCACTAGAACTACATGTTCCTAAAATGATCTTAAACAGAAAGTTCTGAGAGTCAACACTTGCATACCTGCCTGCCTTTAATTATGGGGATATTCCTACCAGCAGCAGCAGGATTACTTGAAAGGTAACTCAGTTATGTACTTCAGAGTTACTAGGATGAAGACCTAAAAACATTCTAGTGTAACAAAAGGACACTGGTCCTGAAAATTGCAAAGGAAAACATTTCAAGCTTAAGGAATACCTGCAGCCTTAAAACATTTAGGATAGCCAACACCTGTGTGCAACAACTTGCAGTTTATCAGGCTGCAAATTCAAGTGTTACAACTACTGACAGCACTGCACAACAAACTTGCTTATTCAGAGTGTCAAGTAACAGCTACGTTGGTCAGTAATGCTTTAGCCTTGGATTACTCCCATTTAAACCCAGATATATGTTTCTTTCAAGAATTCAATCCATGAGAAGTATTGCAGTAATGTCACCACTGCCCTCACCTCACAGAAGACTCCTGAGAAGCCCTGTGAACACAGACAACTGAATCCATTCACCAGGTCTTTGCAACGGCCTCCATTTTGGCATGGATTGCTTTCACACTCATTTGTTTCCATCTCACAGTTTTTTCCTGTGAAACCACGAGGGCATAAGCAATGGTAACCATTCACTTCATCCTTCAGAGGGGAAAAAAAAAAAAAGCAGAAGTAGAAAGATTTGTATATGGATAAAACCTGCACACAGAAACTCAAAGTATTTCTATATTCTGCATTTGTGAACAGCAGTAGCACTACATAATTATTTTGTGAAATGTCCAAGAGTCTAAGTGCAACACTACACTTTCAATATTTAACCAACCTGTAACTGCAAACTACAGAACTCATAAATAGCCAGAAAAAGATTTATTTTCAACATGGTATGTAATAAACAAGAATTACCTTACAAGTCCCTCCATGTTGACATTGTCCATGACAGTCATTAATATCTATGGATAAAATATGCAAGGCATTAGAATTTATACTTGAAGACTAAGTTGTAAAGTACAGGTCTAGCATAAAAATGCAAATCAAATTATTTTCAGATACGATTTATCTAAGATGTTTCAAAGGAAAGCAAGGATATTTGATGTCTTAAGAGACTCTTATTTTAAAGACTATGTCATAGAAAATTACATATTTCTATTACAATGTAACATAAATTATATCAAATGCTATCAGCTACTTTAATATCTAATATTTTAGCTAAAAAGTTTTAAAATTTAATAAATACATGATATTCAGAATCAGGGATGAGTGAGTAGTGAGAGATTTATTACTGTTATGTAAGTGTGTATCTAAGCTTATTTCAATACCAGTTACAACTCTAAATAGATTTTCAAGCAGTATTTTCAATTTATATTGCTGGAAGTTAGGAAAACCTTGACAACAGGTATTTTCTCTTATACAAGTATGTATACTATCATTCATCATAAAAACCTTTTTTAAAGAATAGAGCATCCTATGGTTAACATATATACTAAAGAAATACTAACTGATATGACAATTTACTCCTGTCCATCCTGGAATGCAGTCACAGTAATATCCACCAATGAGATTTTTGCAAGAGTAAGCATTAACACAGGGTTTCCCCTCACACTCATTAGCATCTGTGAAAGAAGATAAGAGAAAGAAGAGAATAAAGAACAAACCCAGAAACAGATTACCATAGCACCAAGCAAAGTTTCCATGCAATTCAAGCATCAGAAGCTCATATTATACATTGGTAGGGCACTAAAACAATTTACACACTTTTAATGCACACTTGTATATAGTAGCACATGCGAGTTATCTTACTTTTCCCTTTGCCAAAATTCAAAACTGTAATATGTTAGTCATGGCACATCCCTGCCTTGCCTCCATAAGCTTACAGTCACTGTTCTGCCACCATAAAGAAGGAGCTACCATCACCAATGCTGTACTTTGAAACAGAAAAGTTATCGGGCATTCCAGAAGAACTACTGTAAGTAAGCTTAAGTTGGGGCTTAAATAGTGACAGGTTCACGTGAAACTTCTGGCTTTAAGATCCACTGAAGAAGAGCTAAGATACCAATAGCAACCCACATCTTCAGTGTTTTCTTCAATAAAAATCATGCCAGAAACACATTTACACAGCTGGAATAGTCTCCAGTGGTCTTCAAAACTTTAGAAGGTAATTACTTACCAAGCTGACATGTTGCTCCAATCCACTGTTGTGGACATATACACTCAAATGAATTAACACCATCAATACAGGTCCCTCCTTGAGCACAAGGGTTAGATGCACATTCGTCAACATCTGGAAAGTCAAAGTGTGCCTTCCATTACATGGTTTAAAGTTTGGCTTAACCTGTGGGGTGGTCTGTTGGTTTTTTTGGTTTTTTTTTCTAAAGTTATTTTGAGATGAAGGGGGAGAATGTACAAATAAACTTAGGAATAGACTAACTTTTCTAACCTAATTTCCACTTAGGCTTTTCTCACATCCTTGAGATAGAAGATTTCAGAGTTCCCTTCTCCCCTATCTGCAAACACCAAGATGATTCAGTTAATCTGCCTATGATTAACGCATTAATTGAAAGTCATGTTCCTAGATCATGACACAAGTTTAGCCAATATTTCTTTTAAGGATAGTTGCTGATGAAAAATGGATAAAAATCATGTACTCCAAATCTCAGGCAACATGCAAACCAATTACATAAGTCTGTGATACATTTCAACTACTTCTGTCTTCCAAATCATACACTTAAGCATTTGAATAATCTACTCTTCTGCCACTTTAAGAAGGGGAGAACCTTTCACGTTCACATTCACATCTCTTAAAACAAACACATTCTACATTTTTCTTTAGGCCAGCTAAAGAGTCAGACATTGTCCTACAAGCTTCGGCAACAGGGCATTTCTTTGGACATGGTCCAGCTGTGCTCTTGACAACCTGTAGATCTCAATTGCATGAAATAGATACTGCTGGCAGCACAGTACCATTAATCATTTCGGAGGCTCCTAACACGTAGCTGTTAAAAGACAGGTAAGGCAAAAGACTACCACCAAACTCCACACCCACAGAGCACAATTATCAAGTAAGCTACATCAATCCTTCCAACCCAATGGGTTAGTCATCAGTAAATGCACACTCACCAATAGCACATGTTGGTCCACTCCACCCTGATGGGCAGTGACACTTGAAGCCTGATGAAATCTCATGACAAATTCCACCATTAGCACAGGGATTAGATACACAAGCATGCTCCGCTGGGAAGAAAGAGGGAAAGAAACTCTTGCTAAATACTCTTCCAATATCAATTAAGGAGAACTTACATGCTTAGAAATTGCATCCTGATTAAAAGTGATCAAAAGCATGATCTTGGAGAGGTGCCTGTACAAGTTTGGAGCCTCCCTCTCCCAGCTGCATAAACTAAGATTCCCAATAGGAGACTGAAGTAGGATTTTACTGAAGGTGCATCATCCTTTGTATCTACTGACTAGAAAGTCTGAAGGTAGACAGGTTGCTTACATCTTAACATCCCAGGAGCAAGAGAAATTTCCCATTAGCTTACTGCTTCCAGCCATGCACTTCCACCTCCACAGTGCTCCAGCACTTTTTTTTTTTCCTCTTTAGTGAGACAAAACAGATCTGCTGTATGCAGAGGTCTGAACTGTAGTAGTAGTTTAAGTATCAAAGGTCTGCTTAACTTCATTCTAATACTGTTCCTTGGAAACAGCAAAGGATAGAGCTACTTGCAACTATAGGTAGCACTGCTTGTTGTCACTCCATGTAGGGCTGTAACACTTGCAGCAGCTGCACTAAGCAACAACCAAGTTGAGGACGGACAAGCTGTATGACATCACTTTTGATTATTTCCCCCTCTCAGAAGCCAAGGAAACTTTTGGAAATAAAACAATGGCCTTACTAGGTAAGGCTTTCTAATTGCTGCTAGCATTTATATTTCAGAATCTTTCTTTCAGGGATGTTATCTGGTTTGCAAACTGAATTTATACTGTCTATAATGTTTGGTACTGGTACCTAGAGCAGCTCATATACCAATCTACTGCCAATAATCAGTATAGAACTCATCAAACGTATGGCTCCCTTTATCAATGCCTCCTCATCTGGAGAGCCAAGATGCTTCCTTGGGGCAAGCTAAGACAAGATTTCATCCATTTCAGCCAAAACTCTGCATCACATTCTACCAGCTGAAGCAAAATTCAAGTTTTGATAGTATCATTAATACCACACAGTACTTCATAGAAAGTTCAAAGATTATCTACATCCTGATAAGCATGAAACCTTTCTGCTGATAGTAGTTTAGTGAACTAAAGGCCAAACAGTTACATGAAAGAAAAAAAAAAAAAAAAAAAAAAGGTTATTTTATCCATTTTTCCATCTATACTTGTAACTCTCAAGGAACAGTAAAATTCAGAGAAAGAAGACTGGGAGTATTGTATTTTTAAAAAGGATTTAATAATCCATCATGGCAGAGAAAGTCACTGCAGATCACCCAACTGAATATTACAGGTGCAAAAGTCGAACTGAAAGTTTTTTGTTTTCTCCAAACATCAAATCTTTAAAGCAAAATAGGGAATTTTAAAGCAAGATAGGAAAGAAATAGAAATTGCACACTTGCTGCTTTATCTCCAGCAACAGTACAGTCAGGAGAAGTCTCCAAATACCAAAACAGTCTACATGAAAATTTTGGTCTTTGTGTAACACATACACAGATATATACATACATATGCATGAAAAAAGCAATATGCTATCTTTGTAGTGCGGTTGAGATAGGAAGCAGTTTTTCAATTTGGACAGACACAGATCTGTTAGACTCTAGTCCAGAATTCACACTTCATCAGAAATGTGGTTTAAATTCTTTCCTCCATTTTGGCAATGGGAGCAGGGAAGGCACTTACTGTATTTAGACTGCTCAAGGTGACTCTGTAGGAGAGCTTTAGCACATTTCCATAGTAGTTAAGATCTGCATTAGTAACCCAAATGTATCCAGAATCTCATACTAAAAGATTATTTTAAAAATCAATTTTCAGTTGATCAAGAAAGACACACAATGCATTTAAGCAGCTAAAAATTGGGCCAAACCCCCACACCACAGTTAAAACTGAAGTGTCCATCACTACCACCTTCTTTAGTCACCAGCTTGTTTAAGATACATGTTTGCAAGCAAGCTAAAAGACAAAAATGGGTAGTAGGGAGAAAGGTAACAGGGAAAGGTCCACCTGTAATAAGCCATTTCCATGGGACTACAGCCCAGTTGCATGTGTGGATTAAGGAAGTAATGAAATCAAAGGGAAGAAATATTTTCAGTCTTATCTAAATCCAAGGGAAACTGCTGCAGCATTTCTGTTGGCTTCAGTGGTTTTTTGAATAGCAAGCCTAAGGCACTAGACAGGAGAGACAGAACTGGCACATCCCCACTGTCACACAAAGTAATTATCAAGTTGGAAGAACAAGTAGCACACCGTCAATTTTCATACTTCCCCGCTCAGAAATCAAGCTAGCTTTTGGAAATGAGAAAATAGCCCCTCCACTCTACAAAATAAAAACTGCAACAATGAGCATATAAAAATGCCAATTGGTTAATTAGAACATTAAATGCCTAAAAGAGTTTTGAATTTCTGAAAATACATGTAATATCCAGAAGTACCAATTTCGCAGTTCTTTCCAGAGTAGCCATCTGGGCAAGCACAGCGATATTCATCTGGTTCAGTATTCATACAGGTTCCACCGTTCAGGCAGGGATGGTGATTTCCACAGTAATTCAGATCTGGACAGAGAAAAGTGTCAATCAAGAAGGAACACAAATCTCATCATTTTAATCCCTAGTCAGAAATACAGACGCCTTTCTGGTTTGAACATCATTCACCTACATCATCCCCACATCCATCAGCTATCCTGTCATCTCATTACTATGCACAGAACAGGGAAGGATAAGCAAGAGACAACTGCGCGAGTTAGAAGAGTCAGGACAATTCCAAGCCTTTTGCCTTAAACTTCCTATACTTATGATGTTTAAAGACCACCTGCCATAAAAAAATTAGGCACAGAAATACTCAGGGAGTTGCACACTAGTAGGAAAAAAAAAAAGGTTAATGAGTTATCAGTTAATCATGCAACTTTACTTATTTTTTCCTGTACATTAATGTTAAGTACCTTTGTTACAGAGCAGGCCACCCCAGTTGGTTTCACAATTACACTGCCATGGTTCATTACAGCTCCCATGAGCACAGCCTGGGTAGCGGACACACTCATCACAGAACTGTCCTTGCCAACCATAATGACACCTAAGATGTAAGTTCACATGTTAAAAGTTAGCAACATGATGCTTAATTATCAGCATTACAGGTATTTAGAACACTACACTTACCATTCTCAAGAACAAGGTCAATTGTTCAATGTACAACAGATAACAAAACTTTATTTCTCCTGCTTAGAAGGTACATCCTAGTCCTGTTGAACATCCCACTAGAACTCATCTTTATCAACCATATTACACACCATGGCAACAAACACCATCAAGCACTAGGCATTATAAGAACCGTACATCACTTTCACAAGAAGTCCCATCTTCACATAGCCATCTTGTACTAGGATAAAAATTCATTGGTGTAAAAAAAAAAAAAATATTGAAATTACTTTTCAAAATGTCAAAAGGAGACTGATGGCTTACTGCATCAAGTACCATAGCTTTTATTCTATGAAGATAGCTTTCAAGATATTAACTAGTTTGCTCTGGAGTGCTACAGTTTTGAAAGACCAGGGCAGCCAGAGAAGCAGTTGTCTTCTCAATTTTCTCAGGACTTAGTTTCAAGAGAAACCTTTTTACAGATTTATCAAGTTATATCCTCAGTCATTTCTAGTGACATTAATAAAAAAGTGCTCTTTGGAGAAAAGAGAAGAGAGAACAGAAACAGAAGTCATTAATAATTCATTTATTTTAAACAAGGTTGAAATTTTGTCACAAGATTTCTTCAGAAACCCATATCTTTATGTTATCTGTAACAGAATTCTGCTAACAAAAGCAACTGTTTATGCTACAGGAAAAGTGTTAAAGCCTGAACTTATAAACAAACAAAAAAAAGGAAAAAAGAAAAAGGACATAGGCAAATGCTTGCCTTTTTTTTTTTTAAAGACTTGTATTTCACACACATTTTAATAAAAATAAATAGTAAGGTTGTTCTTTTGGGCCAAAAAAAAAAATGATCTGCCTGTTATTTTAAGAGTATTTCTTATAAACAATTTAAGAGCCATGCTAGCAACAGAGAGATACATAAAACCAGACTGAATAGGAGTTGGGCACATGCATGCCAGCAGAGCCCTAATGCCTGAGGGGAAAAAAGCATTAGAAAGGAAACTACTTCTTTAGATTTAACACTACCATTCTATTATCAACATGATTTGAATACCATAAAAGGACAGAAAATAAATTCTTAAGTCTTTGGGGTGTAGTGAGGGAAGACAGGAAGAGAAATATAAACGAGGAGTATTGGTGCCTTGTGAGTCAATCCACTTCCACCATTTCAGTAAGCTGTAGCAATCCCCAGAGGAACAGAACAGGTTATGCTGGCAGCATAGTATTTAAATTTACACTATTTACATAGAAGGAATCTAGATGCAGATCTTTGCAAGATTATTTATTTATTTATTAGATAAAGTTCTGGAACTACTTTGAGTTCTTAGTCCTCCTATCTGTTCCTCATTCAAAAGCTCATGGTTGCAGAATCCCCAAGGAGAGCCTCAGGTGTGTACCTAGTCCAGAGGCCTCCAATCGCTCATCTGAGCGGGCCTGGAGAACATCGGTATTTCAGAAGCAGCTTGCTTTTGCTGTACTAGCAGTAAGAGGAAACAAATACTGCTCCTGCTAAATTTGATCTCTTCCTTCCTCCTCAAGGACAGAAAAATCTTTGCAGGGGTTGGTAATAAACAATAAAAAAGCACTGTAACTCGCTTTACTGGCGCCAACCCAAATCTCCATCCATGCCAAACCTGGCAGTACTGCCAGTGATTCACCATGACTATCCCAGCCAGAGCCAACTCCCCCACCCACATATAACAAGCATTTTCAAGGGCTGAAAGTCTGTATCACAAAGCAAATAATCACAATAACTCAATTTGTTTTCCATACCCAATGGATAACAAGTTTCTTTGTTTAACACTGCACTGGTGATTAAGAGTGCAAAGAAAAATATGGTCACCTTCTTCAAACTTGAAGGCATCTTAAGCACCTACTTGAATTCATAGGTATGCTTCATTGCATTAAAATTAGTTCAGCAGAAGAGTTGCTGCTTTTTCATGATATCCAACACAGACTGACTGTTATTACTACCAAGACCAAGGGAAATAATTTCTAGAGGCTAAAAGCAGTCCAAAGGAACACAGTGTTTACAAGTCAAAAGGTTACTATGTGGTAAGCTGATCAGCCTTCAGTTTACAAGGAAGAGTAAATTAGGATTTCCTCTTGAATAGGAAGTCTGCTCCCATCCTACATTAGCAGGTGCTAGAGCAGCTTTAATCCCACTTCCTTCTAAAAAGATAATGTTTACACAGATCTCGGCTCACTCCTAGAGCAAGATGGGATCAATAAAGTGAAATCAATTCAGAAATAGGCCCATTGTCATTTATGAGAAAAATATCAAGCCAAAACACAAGGATGAAAAAAGGTTAATGATCCACTATGAGAAGCCCTAAAGATACAGATACAAAAGCAACATCATTTATTTTTAAAAAAGGAAACAAACCTCCATACACACACTACAATTCCTTTTCAACTAACTCAAGTAATAACCACTTGTGTAAAAGTCAAAAGGAAACTGTTAATGTTGTTACTGGTGGGCTAAAGTTACTTCTTCCCTGCCCCCTTTGTTGGAAGTTTCTGCAATCCTAAATTTTTCACATCTGAATAAGAAAGCCAAATTTAGAGAATTCATAAGGATTCCCATTGTCCAACGGACAAAGAAAATTCTTATTGGAATCAAGATTCTACTTCCTTTGTCCTTCCCCTCTGCTGACTTCATCAGCTCTAACTCGTCTTTACAACCAAACACATGCAAAGCAAAATCAGAGATGGCTTAATCTTAGCCCTCGCTGGGTTATTAGCAGTACAAAAGAAGCTACCATAAATAGATTGTTACAGTTTAGTAACTTCCTGATGGAAGGTTTAAGTACAGGCATCTGCTCCCAGACCAAAGTGTCCCTTCAGGTCAGGATTAACACAGAGAGAGCGCAATAGGAGTAGGAGAACAAGTGATAGTTATCTTAATACCAAGAACTTGCAGAAAAGATCCTGATAATTCTATAGGCATGTATCACAGCTTCCATTTTCCTTATATGAGAGTCTGGTGGCAATACAAATTGAGAATTTAAATAGAAGGTTGGAGGAAGGGGAGGTGACAGGAGTTAACATTAGCAAAAGCTCCTAGATAACATTTCAGTCTTGAGATTAGAGAAACTGCAACTGTGCAGGAAAAATACTGTTGTCATTGACAAGCAGATAAAGCCACAATAATTCAACTCATAGTGTATACTTGGTTACAATAAGCAAGTAGGGCTTCAAACAGCTGAATTCCAAGACAAGGAAGAAAGACCTCATACAGTAAATCTCAATGTGTTTAAAGTAGTAAATTCAGTATCAAGGAATCCTACAGAAGCATCCATCATTGCACACAGTTCAAAGATACCTATGTACTCAGAGGCAGAAGCAGGGGGGGAGTAGGGAAAAGAAAGAAATAGCTTTGGCTGGGGTTTTTTGGTGCTGTTTTGTTTGTTTGGGTTGTTGTTTTGGTTTGGGTTTTTTTTGGCATGTCCTGGAGCTCTTAAAAAAGCTAAAACAGTCAAGTTCAATATCATGGAGACTTTCCTACAGAATTATGCTTTCCCTAAACAACTATAATTAACAAAAAGCTGATACTCGTCTTTGCTTTCCCGAGGATGTTTGTGTTCTAATTATTCAGTGAAAGGCAGGTTTAAATGGAGCACTTCTGAATCAGATGGCACAAGGCGTTTCAAAAGATCCTATGTCACTGTATGTAAACAGATACTTTATTTGTGAGTATAAGGCCCTGAGCAACCTGGTCTAACTAGACCTAGGCAGGAGGTAGGCCTTTCCAAACTCCATGATTTTATGACAAATCCTGCAATGGCAGTTATGGAAGTGATGTGGAAATACAAAGAGATGCACCTAGATCCTGATGGTCTGTAAACCATGGTCCCTCAGCATATCTTGCTTGCTTAACTTCTCCTTATCCAAAAGGAGGATGCCTGTTACAGATCAAAAAGTTAGGGTGCTCTCAACAGTCAACATTAACTCAGCTGTTTTGTACCACCTTCATACATGGTCTGTTCTGGTTATTTGAGCATCTTGAACTTTCTGTGCAGAAAGTTTGCCTGAGAAACTTTATATTGCAGGTCTCATCCAATCACTAATCTAATCTAGTTAACCTTACAAAAAGGCTTGTAATATAGGAGAATGAGAGGACACCTAAATACTGTTCTGCACCCAGCTACAGAGCTTTGTCAGCACTTAATGCACAAGCACACCTAAACCATCAAAGTGAAAGCAATCAAAACCAAACTACTTCAAGTCTAGGTCAAAATATGGGGCCTAAAAATAAATTTTAAAAATCCTAGGGAGGACATAGGCAGTGTGGTATAAGCCTTTAATCACCACAGGTTACACTTTACCGGTATCTTGCATATCCTACAAAAGCTGAAGTGAAGATTATTTGTTCCATATTTACACGTCATTTTTTAAGGAGGCTTTTTGGAGGAAGCATCTCCCACTCATATTTCAATTGGAAGCTGTGGCCAAAACACTCAACACAGGAAAACGAAGCAAAACAGTGACATTAAGAGCAGAAGCAAAATGCATCATTCAGGGGTGGGGGAGAAATAACCCTCTTAAATGGAAAACCACTAAATTTTCTAATGACGTGAACAGGATGATGTTGCATAGGCCAGAACAATAGCTTTATATTCATTATTTACTTAAAATAACTATAAGAAAGTCTGTTTAATCTTTTAAGAGATTAATTGTTGCATAGCAGGCAGCAATATGGTCTAGCTGTTAGGACATCCTATGATTCTGAACATCTAGATTCAACGTTATAGCTATGTTGCAGGTGTACTCACACCAAGATTTGTCACAGAAGCGCTTTCTCCACTTTCCTACTTTTGAAATGGGTACGATGGTTTTGTGAATAGGGAAGGAAAAGATCCTCATTAATGAACTCAAATAATTTAATTACCTGAAAGCTTGTAATCTTCTCCTCTCACCCCCAGCATTCGTATTAGACCAAAAGATATAAACCTTCTCTTACAAACTCTTTTATCTTCTAATAAAGGAAGTCATTGAAAACTAACATTCTCACTCCAGTTATTTAGAGTTTTATGAAGAGATAGTTCAAAACTGCTTACTCAAAACATACATATAAATATAGATAGATATATGGGGAAAGGTTGCTCAGTTAACTTGTAGTAAGTGGCTCTAAGGGTGTGCCAATATTTGCATTTGCTCACAGCAGAAGCACGCTTTTTAAGGGAACTGCCTGATTATTCCTGATGATGGTGTGTGGGTTCACATCACAGAGCTGCTTTGGAAAAAAGGAATTGGATTCCTGTTAGGTTAAACTAAGGTAATATAAGACTATGTAGTCCAGGAGCACATCTAATGTGTTCCAGCTGCAAACAGGTATTCAGTCCATAAAAACGGACTAGAGCTAGTCTAATTTTTTTTTTTTTAAGTGTTTTTAGTATGGATATTGGGTTCTCAACACTGCTTTGATCTATTGTTCTAATTTGTCTGCATTACCTACTACTGTAGACACAGGTTAAAGTACTACATGTTTTTACTTCCTGTACACCCGCTCACATTCTCCTGGAAACAGTAACCACCTTTAGGATACGTTCTGTGCCTTCCTACCCACTAATCATCCAAGGAAGTGAGTGCGGAGTGTGCCTCAGTTCCTTGACCAATAAAGAAATAAAACATGATTTTTCTTTTTGTTTAACTTAATACGTCTACTTGTGAAATCCTTGCCAACAATCCCAGGAGCTTACCACTAGGACGTTAAAAAACATAACAAAAGCATACTGGTTATGACAATAGGTCAAGAGAACTTACATGATGAGACACACAGCAACTGTAATAATTTTGCAAGTTCTCTGAAACCCAAAGCTGTGATACAACACCTTGCAAAGAGGGGACAGGAGATGATGTCCAGGTATTGGTACCAAGTGTATTCCTGCAGGGTGAAACAATAGCCCTACACTCTTTAGGGACCTTAGCTAGTCCAGGTTGCAGGACTGTAAGTGCTCGGATGTCACAGCAGCTAGCACACCGCTCAAACAAGACTTTCTTAGTTTACTGTTCAGAGCAGCTTATGAGATTTTTCCTAATTTGAGAACTTATGAGATCTCATAATTCCATTCTAGAACAACTGTGGAAGGAAGTAATATTGTTTAGATCTGCTCTTGATAAGTCCTGGTTAGCCAGTAACTCATCTGCATTTTCCAGATGTTTAGAAAAGGTAAATCTGCTTCAGTGTTCTTTTGATATTTCCACCTGATCTAGCTAGTATGGAAGTTCCCCATCTCTTACTTTCTATCCATTTTTTAAAATAAAGCATTGAATTTCCTTCTTTTTCCAGTCCTCTAAGATCTTTTGTTAGTTCTCTGCAGTCTTGAAATAACAACCTTGAGATGCCTCACCAGATCTCCTTGTACCCAAGAATGAGTTCACAAGAATACAGTTGCCTTTTAATTTATTTATTTATTTTAAGTTTAGGCAGAGTTCCCAAATGTTGATGTTAACCTTGGTATCCATTCAATTGCCATGAAAACACAAGCAAGAGAATAGTGATACTGGTAGGCCTCCTACAGAAACAGACAGGAAGGATATACAAGCCTTTAAGATTTAATCTCCAGAACATTAGTACACCCCCAACACTCCAGGTAGTTGCAGCTCATTTTGCCACTCAGGCTTTTGTTCCTGCATCTCTGTAAAGAAAGTACTGAATAATAGTTGAGCAGGTTCTGGCCCTTACAGTGACAGATTAAGAGACAAAAACAACCTGGGAGAGGCCTACAGCATTTGTAGGCGCTGCTGAACACAAGAAGTCAGCCTTGCAAGCAGGGCTGAAGTGGAATACAAGGACTGCTGTGTCCAGTTCTGAAACCCCCAACACAAGACAGACATGGACCAGTTAGAACAAGTCCAGAGGAGGCCACGAGGATGATCCGAGGGCTGGAGCACCTCTCCTATGAGGACAGGCTGAGAGAGTTGGGGCTGTTCAGCCTGGAGAAGAGAAGGCTCTGGGGAGATCTTATAGCGGTCTTCCAGTACCTGAAGGGGCTACAAGAAAGCTGGGGAGGGACTTTTCATAAAGGCAGGGAGTGATAGAACAAGAGGAAATGGCTTTAAATTGAAAGAGGGTAGGTTTAGATTAGATATTAGGAAGAAATTCTTCCCTGTGAGGGTGGTCAGACACTGGAACAGATTTGCCTAGAGAAACTGTTGATGCCCCTTCCCTGGAAGTGTTCAAGGCCAGGCTGGATGAGGCTTTGAGCAACCTGGTCTAGTGGAAGGTGTCCCTGCT
>NW_010296493.1:13634-36741 GCF_000700745.2 Antrostomus carolinensis | reverse complement strand
AGCAGGACAAACATAAGATGTGATTAAATAAAAACAAACATTGTAAAACCAATTTTTTTTTCCACATGTAGTTCAAAACCAATTCAAAGCACAGAGGTTAGACAATTAAAAGTTTTAAAAACTGTATGCTTGCTTTGTTCACCTTGCACAAATTCACATAAAAGTGCTATTAACAATTCCATTTCTAATTCATTTCAGTTAGTGTACAGATTCTAAAGAAATTTTTGTATCACAGTTGTGTGAAGTAAGACTTGCATTTCCGAGGACATAACCTAAGTTCCATCATAGCTCCAGAAGCTGAACACAAGCTGAGCAGTGTTAGGGATTCGACCCCTTTGGTTTTGCTTTGGAAGAGAAATTGAAGTGTTCAAAGGCACCAGAAAAAGTAGAAAGACCATAATACCATCATGCTGTCAGGAATACGGCAATATAGCCAGATACGAGCCATATCCGGACTTCTGAACCCATATCACTCTGGATCACAAGGAAGTGAAAGATTAAGCTGTTAAGCCTACTGACAGTCTATGAGTGGTACCAAATATCCTCAAGTCAGCAGTTTCAATCAAGGAAGGAGACTGTCACTTCTGGTTTCTCTATATTCATTTTGGTAACATCGTAAGGCGACTGAGCCTAAACCAGTTATAAGTCATTAGATCAAACTTCATTCTTCTCTAGACAGTTTAATGGAATTTAACAAAGTACTGCACAAATGATGCAAACACACAAAAAGCACCAATCACCATGGCTTGGCAGTACTGCTTCTTTGCTAATCCTTCCTGCCATTTTGGGCTTGGCCACTTTTTCTGAACTGCCTCCGCAATTACAGCAACCTATCACATAGACCCAGCCATAGCACAAAATTGGTTCCCACATCAGGTCATTTTGAGACATCAGCTCATCCCCTACTTATTTTCCATTTCTTCGATGAAAGCTCAGCAAAAGAAATGGCAAACTTCACAACACTAGCTTCCTCAAAACAAGGGGTACATAACCGTGCCCAAGAGAGCATGGACAGTTACCCTTAATGGCATATCCTTTATTAACAGTCTGCAGTCATTTAGCTATTTTTAAGATCTGTTTTTAGCATAACATTTAATCCAAGAACAGCTCTAAATTACATTGGAACATCAAAGCAAGGACGGTAGATCCTCGCTATGAGAGTTAGACTGAAGCCTTAGAGCCATTGCTTAAGTTACCTGCATGTTCATACAAGTTGAAGATGGAAACCGTTTTCCAACTTTTCTATTTATAAATGCCACTGCAGATTTTGGCAACCAAGTAGCTATTGGCACCAGCAGATTTCCATACATCTCACACCCATGTTTTTCTCACATTTTCATTTTCTTTCTGAATTAAGAAAGGACATTGTTTTCACCTGTTAAACCACAGTGGCAACTGTCCAAAAAGCAGGATGAAGGAATCTAGATTATAATTCAATAGCACCAAACATAGCAGTTTCTTTTAAATAACAGCTTCCTTTGTACTGAAGATAAAGGTCATGTCTGTAAGCCTTGTTTATTTTTAGTTCAGCATCATTTTTCTACAGAAAGTATTATCCATTTGGGTTAAAAGCAACATTTCTAATGTAGCCTAATAACTATTACAGAATACAAGCTAAAGATGTCTGTGTGAACACGCTCAACCCACCAAATTACACTTAAAGAGGCAGCCAAGAACCTCCTGCAATACTGGAAATAGAGCACCCATACATAAAGAGGCCATTGTTTTCCTTCAGCCTGTTGATCACAGGTCTATCACTTCAGCAGACAGGCATTAAGAAACAAGGCAAATAGCATACAACCCATCTGAAATATTATGTCCCTTATTCATTCCCTCAGTACTTTCTTTCAGATGGGAGAATCCCTCTACAAAACAGTGAGATTTCTTGTCAGAGTCCTTCAATAGACTCAATGTTATTTTTGTGAGGCTTTATTTAGCTGGGTAGGTTAGGACAGGGCACCTAGACTTACAACATTAGATGCTTCTTCGCATCAGTGACATAGTGTTTTGCACATATGAGACCACCTATTGACAGACACCTCAAAAAAAGGTACCACAGACACCCATCTTCAAAGGTTTTGTATCCCCTTCCTCCTCTCCAACTTCTGTCTTCCCAGATACAGCTGGTATCACAGAGAAATGAAAACTAAAAAGGAAACTGCACCACCCCTCCTCACACCCTCCAAAAAGGGTATTGTTGTGCATTTGCTTAAGCCTGTTGCTTTTTCACCTTTATTCAAAGGCTCCTTGCATTCAAAAAGCAAGCATCCACAGGCTCCTAGGACACTCCCCTTTGATACATACAGGAATCCAGAAAGCCTTACATGAATAAAAATTCATTACAGTAGGTTCTCAAGGGGAAAATGTGTTCTTGGAAGGCTGAAGGGAAGGAGTACTTCTTACTCAGGCAGAAGTGATACTGGCCCAGCTCTCAACCACAATCTCTACTTGTAATATAAAAAAATCACCAACAGCAGTAGGGGCACACAATACTTGAGATCACAAGGAAAATATTTCATAATATTAAAAGATCCTAAATAACATTAAATAGAAATATTCCTTCTTACAAAAAGGAAGCCACAGTTTAAACATCTGCCTTGAAAAAAAAAATATTTTAAGGGAGGTTTTATAGACCTTCAGAAGTGAAACTGCACGTGCACTGAAACACTGCACTTCATATACTGGAGTTTACAGTTTTCATTCAGATTTGAGAGCTACAACACATCAAGCCTTCTACAAGGCAGCAGCATCTGATGGAAGTTTCAGGGTGCCAAGAAACCACTCTGTGGTGCAATGATTTAGGACTGACTTTGTTCTCTGCCATACCTCCCTGACAAAAACTTCAGGCTCTCCAGCAGGATGCAATTTGTTTTCGTGTCAGCTGCCACAGCTCACAAACTGGCACTTCAACCCCAGCTTAGCTATAAGCCCTGCAAAACTAAGCAACCTGCATCTTATTTCTGCCACTTCTGTGATAGTTGTAGTAGACATTAGTAGGAGGATGGAGCAGATTGCCTTAAACTATCACAGCTTGCCACAAACGGTATTTGTCAGCTCTCAGGGGTTTTGGCAGGCAGTTCAGTTTCACATCATTCCAAGCAAGCAGATTCAGTACAGCTTACAAAGGCATCACTGCACAAATCCACTCTTACAATGTTGCATACAACTTTGACCATAAATAAACTCAAGAACTTACAACAGGATCCCAAACTTGCAAGTAGACCTGCCTCATTTCTTCAACAGCCAGTGTAAAAATAACACCCATTTCCCCTTGACCTACTGTGTTGGATGCTTGAACTTTTAAAAGGAAACAACCAACTCCTCTCGCTACCACAGAGGCTACTTAGGCTTCATCACATCTCAGACTCTGTTCTCCCAGATTTAGGGACCAGAAAACATTCACTTAGGGTAGGAGGTTTAGGTTAGGGTTGCTACTGTTATCGCCATTACTACCAAAAAAAAGTATCTCTGTGTATCTGTTTTTATTGGAAAAGCTCAATTTACTATATTTTGATTATTAAATATACATACTGAGTGTTCTAGCCCTGCAAGCATTTCTTAGTTCTAACAGTTCAACAAGCAAGTTGCCGTTTTTATTTGAGGGGAACAGATAGTACACAGAGATGAAAGCTCCTAAGGATTTTGAAAAAAAAAGTTCTCATTTGATAAAGCTATAGTTTTGGATTACACGAAGCAAATCTGTTCAGTCCTACACGTGCAAAAAATAAAATAGGACTGCAAAACATTATGAAGTATATGCAGTTCTTACACATGTGAAATCTACTTCAGATCTATTTCCATCCATGTTTTTGTACAGAATTTTTTTCTGTTTTAAAGTAGACTTTTTAAAAGTAGAACACATAGAAAATACTAGAAAGATCAGTACTCATTAAAAAAGATACTCAAGCATGCAGACTTACTTGCATTCCCCAGGTGTACTGCAACCCCCATGGAGCAAATTACATCCTTGTTTACATACAGCTGTAAATACAAAAAGGATGAGGCATCAGTCTGGGCAGCTAGGTATCCACCCGTACAGCAGCAATCTGGAAGTGTTCAGCTGGGGCTTTCTATCATTTATCCTATCTGCTACTTGTGCAAAGCAGACTGTATTTTACTATGTTCCTATAGTTGTTGCTTCCAGCTACTTATTTCATAAAACACAACCCCATTACAACAGTTTATGAAAAAATAACTTAAGGCAACTCCTTGAAAAAGTTCCTACCAAATAGGTTTGCAGCAAGAGTGTCAAGCACTGAATCATTTATCAAATACAGTTATTTTTTAAAATTGTTATTAGACCAGTATTACATTGGAAATCCCAAGATTCAAAAGATACACATGACCTTGAGTAAGTCCTAAAAATTGTCTCCCTTCTCATTAACAGGCTTTTTGCTGAAAAGGAACAGAAAACAAAACCAAGAAGCCCTCAACAGAAAGAAAAGTATGTCAAGTGATTTTAGCACTAATTACTCACTGAGACTGAAGGCAAAATGCAAAGAGATTTGATTGAGTGGTACATTAAAAAGGATGACTACACTTGAATTTCTGTTCACATTAAGAGCTATCAAAAAGCTTTCAGTTTTGCATACATTACACTCAGAACATTTTCATTTGCAAAAATAGTGTTACAAGGGCATTTTTACAGGATTAGAGTCTACAGCATTACTGATATCACTGCTCAATAAAATCTTACATTAACAGATGTAATACATCATTTGCTTTGAAGTAACACTACCATTGAAGAAAGTCTAGTGTCACTATTTTGAATCCTGAATTTGTTGTGTAGCCCCCACAGCACACACCAGAAGCAACACTGTATCCTGCCCTGGGCTCCACTCTTTACAGAGTATGTTTTTTTCAAAGATGTGTATTCAAAGGACAGTCTATCCGTGTTAAAATTTAATATGCTACAGTACTGACACTACAGCTATACCTACTGCAGTTGATACCTACTACATATACACATCAGAGCTAATCTAAAATTAAGCAAACAATAATACCTTGTTTACATTCTTCTCCCATCCAACCTTCCATGCAGGCTTTGTTTCCATTTTGATCACATGTGTAGTGACCAACAAAATCATCTCGAGGGCCACAAAACTTATTGCACAGAGCACTGTAGTAATTTTCATCACACTTCACTCTTATTTGTACTTCAAAATGGGCAACAGGACCATTAAACTGTAGTGTCTTCCATCGATCTTCGGGGTTGATCATGCCAGCATGTGCCACTCGTTCTATCAACAAGTCTTCACCTTTTTAAAAAAAGGTAAATTCAACAGGCAATAAGTTTGACAGCACACAAGAGCATAGACATTCAAAAGTATTCAACTGGTTAAGATAAAACCTAGTAAAGAAAATGTTAAGATGATAAAGATCTACTGTATAACTGAATTTTCCTTTGCCTTGCAAAGTTCATTACAGGAAGGCCAATTTTAAAAAGTGTCCCAAAGGAAATATTAAAAAACCCTGGAACATAATCCGTAGGAAATAGCTTATTTTTCAAGGCAGCCAAACGTACCACACCCACACGTTGACAACCAGCAGCTTTATCTTGATCTGAGGCTCTTTTTGCCTCCTTTTTGTTCATGTAATATTGCAAAATCTGCATAACCTAGTAGATAAGACATTAAAGTTCTCTGGTGCAAGCTTAATTTCAAAAATAAAACAAAACATATACTCAATTTGCTGCAAAATTACAAAGCAATAGTAAATGCTCTGGTAGGCTTGCATTATATACATAAACTAGCTTTTTTTCCATTTTATCATTCTCTCTACAGTGAAGGTTAAATATCTTTTAATATGCATTTCATAGAACACTTTGTGCTGCTAGTACTGGACATGTTGAGAAGAAATATACAAGTGAACCCAGGACTGTCAAGGGGCCATTCTCAACTCTGTATCCTGCTTGTCCTTATCCCCAGTGGAACTACTGATAATTACGATCACTGTTGCAATACAGCCTATAAGCATCCTGCCTTGCCCTCACAGAAAGCAGCAGCACTGCTGCTGCCAGGCTCTGTTAACTGAGACCAAATATGCACGACATATTAGCTGCCACGTGGGATAAGAGGATTCTAGGATATAAAATCATGGAACTGCCAACACAAAGTATTTTCATTTTTATGAATATCCATTTTAATCTTGGTGTAGAAGCTTCAGTATTAGGAGATGAGACACAATTATAGTCAGTGCAATTAAATGGCTTCAGTAAATGTTAAGAATAAGCAAAGGACAGTAAGGGTAGGCTGAATAATCCCAGTGATAAGAGTTTTCAGATGTTTTCACTATTCAAATCTGGTAACATCCTACTGCAAGTTTTTCTAGATGACTGCAAGCTGCAGCTGAAACTCTGCGCACTATTTAAGGATAAGAAAAATATACAGAGGTTCCACTTGTATACATGAATTTCATACCCATTTATGAAACAGCTATAATATTGCCAGCTCAGTGAGCATTTTCTTTAAATAATAAAGATTATTTAAAATGCACACTAAAAGAAATGAAGAACCAACCAAGCTTGCACACAGCAAAAGGCTGTAACAGTAATGAGATAAAGTATAAACTTCAGATTATTAATAATATAATATGCCAAGCTGGTAGAAAACAATACTATCATTTTCAGAAAATGTGCTTCATCTACTTGCTTTCTAGAACTCATTAACCTAATCAGTTTAGAAAACAAAGCCAAAGGAGTGACTGTTTCTCACCTAGGAAGTTATTGACAGCATAGAGATATCCTGTGCATCCCTTAGCAAAGCTGCACCTCCCCCTCAGCATGTAAAAAGACTCAAATGACAATTTTCAGTCACTCCAACATTAAAGAAAAGGAAAAGTACAAAAGTAGTGGGCTCTGCAATGTATTTTGTTATCTTAACATCTTGCCTCTACCATAAAAGTCTTTCCTCTTAAAGGAATACTGAACTAAACAAAAAAGTTGGTTTTAATTAAGCATTGAAAAGTTCTCCCAATTACTAAGAACTCAAAGTATATCTCTGTTTTAATATTAAAAGTGGTATTGCTATGTATAGGCTACAATTCATACTTGCCTGTACTAGTCTGTGTAAAACATTTTATGGCCAGACAAGACAGAAGTCTATCCCTTTTCTTTAACTCTCAAATTCCTATACAGGAACTTTTCTGTCATCCAGCAGCATGTGGTCAGTGTAAGAGTGGACAAGAAACCTGCACGCTAGAAAAGGCTGCCTGCATTTTATTTTTGACTGAACAGGGCATCTATCATACCACCAGCCACCATTAAAAGCTTCATGATTAGATTCAACATCCTTTCATAATCTTATTCTTCTCTAATGACTATCGATCTGAAAATCTTGCTAAAAAACTATAAAGGGAAAGTGCTGAATCACTGGACAGTCAAATAATTTGAACAAATAGCAAATATGCATTACAGAGCTATTTTTCAGCTATAAGCAACACAGGCTCATTAAAAACAGTTGCAACAGCCACTGCTATATAAGTGTTTTCTCAAAGTGCATCAGATGGACTGAAGAACAGGTCCTGAGATTAAAGGAGTAGTTTATATACATAAAATCTTATCAAGTATCTTCAGGCTAACACAGATTCATCAGACACATTTAAACAACTGGAACAAGCATTACAGCTATTGCAAATATACCTATGAAGAACAGTCCTCTTAATACCTGGGGTCAAAAACAGGGAAAATAACCCAATAGCACCTTATTTAAAACAAACAAACAAACAAACAAACAACAAAAAAACTCCAAAAAACCCCAAAAAGAAACAAAAACCCCCAAACTTCATCTTCACAAAGTCCTCCGAAAAAGAATGTATTCTGAGTCTTAAGAGCTTTTCCTCTACCTTATAGCAGTAAAAGTAGGGCTTCACAGCCTAAATAAGCCAGACAAATAATTTACCCTGAACCACAAAAGGCATCAGGAAATCAGTTCCAAGTCATTTAGTTTCTAATATTAAATTCTTATATACCCAAGTATGAGAATTCTGCTTTAATTCAAAGTTAAAAACAATTCCAAATAGAAGGTGCATCTTCCACGGAGATCTGTAATCACAGGGAGGAACACGTTTGTCAAGGTTCCTCCTTCCTCCCCCACAATGCCAACGTGTTTCTGAAGACATTCAGTCTCTCACATTTAACTGTTTTGACGAGACAAGTTTTCTCCCTGAATCAGGCTTACCTTTAAAATCCACAGTAGGAACTCACACACATCACTTTTAGCCCTCAGTAAAGGCAATGAGCTGCATAACTGAATTTGGTTACTGGTCAAAAAAGTAGCATACACTACTCTAACCTCCCCACACACACACACCCCCCAGAAGCAATAGGGCTTCCTGATTACTAAGAAGTTTTCTACAAGTCTAGAAAAACAGATAGTGGCACAGATGTTTGCATAAAATGAGATGATGGATAAAAGGTGGTTCTTTAAGCACTTGATTTTTTGGAAGAGGAATCCTTATCTGAAGAGTATTTAACTGTAACTGCAATCAGGAACCATGACTACGCTTAAATAAGAATACTGCTCATCAACACACTAACTTTTAGCAGAGGTCAGACATTCCCAACAAGCCCACTCACAGGGCAATACAAAAGGTGACGCTGGTAACTGCAAGGAAATACACACATTCAGTAAAGGCAATGAGCTGCATAACTGAATTGGTTACTTGTCAAAAAAGCAGCATACACTAACCTCCCCACACACACACAACACCCAGAAGCAATAGGAAATACACACAGGGTAGCACAAGAACTTTGTGCCCAAAGGAACAGGAGGTGGTCTTCTCAGGAAGTACACTGTCTTCAGACTTTTTCAAGCAACCATTTCAAAAAGCCATAAGGACAGATTAGTCTCCTACAGACTAACATGAAAGAGGAAGGCAACCACTGCATCCCTTCAGCAGACATGTAATCCAATGGAAAGTTACTTCACACGTGAAGATGCCAGCTTGCTTCGTAACAGCAGCACTGGGTTAGGTGCTGCCAAGACCTCTGCTATACAACTAGAAGTTTGCCAGGTCAAATGACTTACCTGGAAACTAGCATGAACTGCTGTGACAGATGACAGAGAACAGGCCCTTCACAGTGACTTTGTATCTAAGGCAGTTTCCTCTCCCTCTCCTCCATCCTCAAAGCAAACAAGTGGTAACGCTGTACTGCCACAAGCTTCCCTCCAAGCCAACCCCGCTGCACCGAGTTAGAAACGCAGGAGTAGTTCAGGAATCAGGGGAAACACCTGCCCTGGCAGACTTGTTCTTGAGATGGGCACTGCGCAGATTTGCTCTGAGCACCCTTGCCTTGCTGCTGATGGGTGCAAGGAAGAACACAGGACGCTAGGACACAGAGCAAGGGAAGAATGACAACCGTTCTAAAAACTTCAAGTTGTTCACTGGAGACCTCTCTTTCCAGATTTTGGGTTTTTTGTCTGTTTATTGCTTTGTTTGTTTAGGGAGGTTTTTTGAGTAGTTTTTTGTTTGTTTGGTGTTTTGGGTTTTTAAATTATTTTTTAAATACCCACTTGAAAGTCCAAGGGGGAACACAGGACCTGCATTTAACTTTAACTTACAGTCTCATTCTGAGACTCACCATTAAAGGAAAGCAAAACCTGACTTTGGAGCTAATTAATCAGCTTATAAACAGACTCTGGCAATTACTTTGATTAATCTTTCTTACAGTAGCAACAGAAGACATGTAACCTAATCCAGAGATCAGCTCAGTGTTCAGGATATGATAGAGTTCAGCTTTCCACAGATAGTCTCTTCACCCCTCCAGGATGCAGATATTTGTTTTTCCTCTAGAGGAGCTGCTATATTCCCTTTCCTATTCTCTTACATACGAATTTTTACTGATCTGACCTTGTTTGACAGTTCAGTAGTCCTTGCAGAAATACAAGGGAAGTGTCTCTGCATCTTGACAGATTCACAAGGCAAAACCTACTGGAAGCCACTCTTCCAAGACCACTCAAAAAAAAAAAAACCCACAAAAAACCCCCCAAAGCCCAACCCAAAACAAAACCAAACCTACAGCGTTAAGGAATTCTTCCTAGGAATCTAATATGCAAGTCTAAATTGCACCATGGCAAAACAACAGGTCTCTGTCACGGGATTGGTAAACAGACTACAGAGACATTTAACCAAGACAAGCATTCAGCTAGTCGTCTGCCAAATTATAGGCCATGACAAGCCTTCCAAGTTTCAAACGCAATACAACTTAACAGCACCTCTCTGGCAGTCTATATTAAAGGGAACTCACTATTAGCAGTTTCTCATGAGAGCTGAACTGTAATCTCACACTTAGAGACTCCTGTAGTTCATGGAAACTGTTAAATTAAGGAGATAGCCCACACAGCCTCCAAAAGACACTAGATATCCTGCTGTCCTAAAGTTCAGGGGGAAAAAAAAAATTGCATCAATGCAAGTAAAAAGATTTTTTACACGTTAAAAAACTAAAAAGCTTAAAATTTAACACGTTTGTAAAGTGATTGTTCCTTTATCAAGCATATTTTTTTAAAAAATTGGATTTTGAAGCTACAGATTTGCAAGAGGATTCTGCAGATTCTAAGACATAAACATAAGTTAGAAGAGCACTGGCTATTAAGGAGCTTACTAAAAACCAAAATTCAGCACTTAAATTTCTTTTGCAGGGTAGGCTCTTCAAGTTCATTCCCATCTGCACCATCTCACAAGTTGATCTGCCATCTAGAACTAGGGTGTGAATATTCCAGTAGTCACTGCACCAGCTGCCCATAGGTAAATTATTCCCTAGCCGGAAACTACTTAAAGGAATCAACGTCATTTAGTAGTTTTTGAACTAAGAATTCAGGAGGACATCTCCAGTCTGTTGCTATGGAGGATATCTAAACTTATTCAAGATTGAGGTTTACTCTGCTCAGCACACAAGATCTCATTTTGAATACCATATCCAGCTTTGGGAATTGCCATTCAAAAAGGCTGTGGACCAACTGAAGTGCTGCAGCAACATGAATTACCAGAGATCTAAAGAAAACATACCTATTAGAAAAGGTTGAAAGAGTTGTTAAGCAACAAGACAAAAGAAGCTTAATTCTAACAGAAGGAGGGCTCAGGAACAAACTACAAACTCATCATTATTTTGCCTGTTATTGGAGACAAGAGTATGTTAGGAAAAATCTCTAAGTTAGGAAAGTCTGTCAGCAAAATGCAAGTGGGACTTATTCCAATCTTCAAGGAAAAGGACACAAACTCTAACATAGCCTTAATATCAATTGAGCTTTGCCATTATTTTTTTCTTGATGCATCTTGATAAAGATGGTCAGTGAAGCAGCAGAGAATGGAACCTACAGTTATAAACCAATGATGATTTGGGACATAAACATTTGCTATCTTAATATCCAAACACTTATTTTCCTCTATATTGATCCCAGTCAAGATTAAATAATTCATCATTAACCACAATGAAAGTCTGAAATTCATTTAACACTTGTAGCCAAAAGCATTGATTATTTTAAGACAGGGTTGTAAACCATTACTAAAGAGTAGGTTCAAGCTGGAGTCTACTTTAGTAACAACAATATGGGAAGCAGCACCTTCATATGAGTGAAATATTTCTATGCAATAATCTTGCTTTGCCTTCAGATCAGTAGCTCTGCTTTCATACTGAGCATTACAGACCAGAAATGCAAGGTAACTTTCAGTACTTGAGGAGAAACAAACGGAGAAGGAATCATACCATGATTTACACCACTTTCATCAAAAACTTCAAGCATGGCTTCTTTATGGGGAGTAAGAATGCTTATTTGTTTACCTGATCATGAAAAATATTGCACAACATGGTTATGGGTAAACAGAGAAGAATTTAAAGTGTAGGTCTACAGCATAGACAAATTTTCTTTTCTTTTTTTTTTTTTTTTTTAAATACCATGATTTTTAAACATATTTTTAAAGCTAAGTATTAAGAGTCATGTATTACAACCTTCACTTTCTGTTGTCCATTCTTTTTCCTATAAGTAATACTTTTTCTGTTCCTAACCCAACATTCACTGCTTGGATTGGCATATGCCCTTTAGACCGCACTCTTCCATTCAGACTGATTTGGAAGGATGTCTAATTGCAGCATCACACCATTCCCCCTCCCCAGCCTGTGTACATACAGTGCACATTAAGTGAAAACTGCAACTTTTGCATAAATACTCACCAGATTTTGTATCATTATCCCAATCCCACGCTTCTATTATTAATGTGAACGATCTCTGAAAAGAAACAGGACACCAGTTAGTAATAAACTACTGTTACACACCAGATACAAACAGTGATTTGCAATAAGCAGATACTGCTGCTATGAGAACATCAACTGAAAGCAGTTAAAAATTTCACTTCTCTGCTGTCATGTGAAAGCCCTTGAAGGCATCTTCTCAAAAGCATGAAATATAACAGCATTAAAGATTGTGTGGCAAAGCATGCTAACAGCAAAACAAAAACATTCCCCACACACACCAAGGAATGAGTTATTATTATTATTCTCCTCCCACTGCATCTAATTCCCAGCTTTGCTTAGCCACAGAAAGCCTTTTCAGAAGTAGCCCTAAAAGTTTTGAATTTAGTGAGGGGTTCTGAACCTTGGGAAACAGCTAGGATATTTAAGACTTAAGCAACTGAAGACAAAAATAAAAAATAAAAAATCAGAACCATCCTTTAGGAAGCACATGAAAGATTAGTCTACAAAACAGATCCGTTTGCCGTTCTCTAGAAAAACGTATCTAAAGAAGAATCACACAAAAATCCACCTGGCATCTATCAAGAGTTTAGACTTCTTTCTCATGAAAGGGGTAGCGTGAAAAACAGAACTGAAAAAGACACAGCTGAAAAATTCTTAAAGGAAGCACACTTGGTAGTATACTTTCCCCTAAAGAAAGAGGAAAAGCATGATTTCAGACAGTTTTAATATTATTTGGAAAAAAAGGTTTTCCTACACCAAAGCAAGGCTTCAGACATTTTTCTTGGTTGTATGACCAAATATGTAAGATAGATATTAATAATCAAATACTAAACTTATTTAGGAAAAAGTTACAGGTAATGTTTACCTGTTTTGAGTTTAACAACAGTAACTGTCAAACCGTTCAGCTCCGACAGTTTCCCCCTTGTGCAAATTAATGCTGAGATTCTCACATACATTTAAGACCAAGGAGAACACTTCCAAGAACAGAAAGAGTTACTGCACCACTATTCCAAAACCCTCATGTATACAGCTTTGTGCTTAGAGGCAAGCCACACCAAAAACTGAAGCTCGTTAAATACAGCAGAGTCAAGCCTCAATGCGTGCAGAATTCACAGGCTACGATCTATGGGTTCACATGGATCTGGGGACATTCAGCCAAGAATCCTAAAGCACTATCTTAAGAAGAGAATTACATAAAAATTCAGCTATCTTTCATAGGGTGCTTAGGGCTATTTTACTGTTACATCAAGAGAAGTACTTTACTAAGATAGCTCATAAAGTGCTTTGTATGCCCCTCACCTCCCCACCAAGAAGAGTTCATCATAACACTGAAATCTCACTATTTTATAACAGAAGCAGCAGCAACAAGAACAAAGATCAGTGCAGCACCCTAAGCAGAAAGGCTCTGCCTGAGGTCCTTCACGACAACAGCAAGGGATGAGTCTATTCAGAAATGCTCTTAAGTAAACATGTGTTTTCCTATTGCTTAGTTACATTAACATATAAACCGCAAGCTATGCCTTTGGAAAAGCTTCTTCTGTACTTTCAGCCTTCAGATATACACTAGGGAAGATCTTCCATCACTGAAACATATAAAGGTTTAGTGGTAAATAGTTAGATAACACTCAAGGAAGGAGGGAAAAAGGTAGTTGAGCAGTGACTACAATGGACAGAGGCATACTTGGGCTTGAACTGCCTTTGGAAAAGAACAACTGATGGAGATCAGCTCAGAAATCACAGGCCTCTGCTTCTGAGGTGTGACAATATAGCACAACTCAACTGCACAAACTGTTTGAAAACAAATGTTAGCAGAGCATTTCCATAGTTTCACCCTTCAACTCCATGCTCTCTCCTGCCCTCCAGTCTCAGGATTTAGGGCAGCAGGATAGGATCCTTCTATATTCTGAAAACACTACCTGTCCCTCCTCTCCTAAACTGCTACCTGAAAAATAAATGTAAAGTGAATAGTATCAGAAAATAAGTACTATATAGTATTGCCCTAACATTAGCTTCTGGCAATTGCAAGTGTCCTTATTTCGGGTCAAAATTAAAAGAGGCACAATTCTGAAAATCAGTGCATTCATCATCCAAAGCTCTATCAACCACCTCCCTTGCTTTTAACAACTGACATATCCCTCAGTTCTCCTGTGTTCCATTGATTTGTATTAGAAGTACAAAATAGTGCTCAAGTGCTTCCAGATGTCCACTTATCCATCTTATGTAAGTGCTGGTCTTTCCTACTGCAAATTGGCTGTTGCATCTGACTGCCCACACAGGCTAAGGCAGAAAAAAATTTAAGCTGGGCTTGTTGTCTTAGGAAATAGATCAGTCAGCTATGCCTTCCCATCATTCCACTTCAAGGCAGATTTGTATCTTTGCCTAAATGCTAGGGAATTTTTGTGGGTGAAAAAAGCTCCACACAATGCAGTGTTCCAGCAGTGAATGGGCATAAAGCAGCATTCTACCCATTTTAAGATGCTTAAAACAAGGAGTCCCATAGCTTCTGTGGCAAATCTGACTATCTAAACTGGCACAGACTCTGAACTTCTGCTACCTTATAGAAACCTAACAGTACATTACAAGCAACTGTGACTGGTGTGCAGCTCTTCCAAGGTGCTGAACAACTGAATTTCTGGCCAAATAAGTGACCCCACACAGCCCGTGGTGACTCCTGGTGGTAGGCAGGGCAGGGACATGGCTCTGCAAAGCCCAGGTTGCACAGGCCTGGTTTCAAGCACTAGATTTTGCCCTCCTCCCACTAGCGGCCATCAAGAACTATAAAAAGCTTAAAGAAAATAAGCAACAAAGACAAGAACCACACTATTAAATCCTTTCACTTACTGGCATCCCACAGCCTCAGTTTCCCCACGTCTGCTTCTGGGCTAACAGGCAAGCACTCGGTCATTTACACACAAGCAAGCATAGGGAGTGTAACGGGAGGCTTGTCGTCAGGTTTGCGGGTGACTGCTGCCATTTGAACATCCCTAAACAGTATTGATAGACAAATGCACATTTATCGGAAAATGTGTTTCAGCTGGGGCTGTCCTCAGTTGTGCAACTTCCTGCTTTCTCCTGCCAGTTACACAATCACCCTTCAGAAACCCCTAACAGGAATAGTAAGAATGTAACCAGAAAAGAAACTGATTTTTGTGGTTATTCTACCTCTAGAGAAGGCAGTTAAGGTTACCAACCCAACTTGTCATCTCTTCCTCATCTACAGCCAGTCAATAACCTTAGAGGCATTCCTCTCTCTGATAGCATGATGGATCACCATGTTACAATTACTACACCTCAAAACAGGAAACAGATCCTTAATCTACTGGTTCAAAAAACCCCTCTCCCTCTCACCTCCACCACAAGTATCAAGTCTTGCACCAGATCTCCGTAAATTCTTTTGAATTTTGCACTTTGCTTTAAAATAACAGCTAAAAACTTATAAAGAAGCAGCACATTACTGAATATGTTCATGGTATGCTACACAGAGAGCTTTGCAGTTATTGCTCAGCTGCGAGATGTTTATTTGACTACCAAAAACATTTATTAGTGGAAATATTATTACTTATACACTCACCCATACTGTAACCATGTGCAATAAATCAGAGTAAGAGCTATAGCCTGAGTAACACTAATGGATATAAATTCTGAAGAATACTTTTAGATTACATAATGGACATAGTAATTTTATAAAAGCTCTACCATTGGCTTGCATTAGTCTTGTCTGTACTCTTCAACAGAAAGTCTCACATTGACTACTCAGCACATCCTCTGCTAGTATCAGCTGCAGGTAACTTCTGTAGCACACTTACACCAGACAACATTTTTCTCAAATTGTGCTTCCAGGAAAAAAAACAACCAACCAAACAAAAAACAAACCCAAAAACCCCCAACCAACCAAACAAAAAACCCCACAAAAAACCAGAACTTGCATTAATTTAGCTTTCATCCAGAATCTAAGGTCTGCCCATACTGTGAATCATTAAAGCCCTCACATCATCCAGCAGTACACTGGCTCTTTGATATATCTTTAATAAGAACAGGGTAGCTTAAAAGCTATTTAAAGTAACAAGCTCTCCACAGATGCTACTGATATAGATATAAGTGTGTTCAAGTTTCCACACAAATTTAACAGAAAACACTATAGTTTTCTAATGAGTATCCTAAGAACATCCCAAATTCATGAGTCTTACGTATAACACACAAACAACACCCTGCTCACTTGTTTTCTAACCTGCAGAGAACTCTTGTTGTAGGCTGATACAACTCGCACCTCACAACAGCGAGACATGCACATTCCAGTCTATTCTTAGACGTAAGAAGAAAAGCTTTGTAAAGTAGCATCTATTGTTCATTTCAACTAGTACTAACAAAATATTTTAAAAATATTTTAAAAGTCACCATGGCACAGATTGGAGGGGGAGGGGATGGGGGTGAACATACAGCACTGAAAATACACTTGATTCTACTGACTTTGTCTAGGTTTACCTTTCAGAAAGAATTACAGACAAAATAGCATTTGTGCTCATCAAGTCAAAAAACAAAAGACATTAAAGGCTACGAGTCAGAAGAGGAGCATCAACACACTTCTGCAGAAGAACACAGCTTTATGAAAGAATAATTTCGTAGGAGTTAACTAAATAACATGCCAAGCAGTTTGGAAAGATACAAATTAAGCCTGTTTATTCTGGTGATGCTGCTTCAGTTGTGTTTTTCTCAGGACTGGTGTTGACAAAAGCAACTTCAAAGCATTATTCCCTTGTTTACACTAAACAAAACACTCCTCATATGATCCCAGCGACCTCCTTTCTGAGGAGGGGGGAAACAGGACCTGTAATATTCACTTGACATTGTCTTTTCATTAACTATTACTTTTACCTTTGTATTTGCAAATTGATATTCAAAAGGTTTTGGGGGTTTTTTTTTTGGCTAACCAGACATGTCAGACTTTTCATCTCAAGAAAGATGATCAAATCTGCTGGCAGCACCTTCAATCAGATATAGAACTTAAATTCTCCAATTCAAAGTCTGAAAAACATAAAAAGCTAAGGTTGAGCTGAAATCAATACTGGCTGTTTTCTGCACCAATAACAAGCTGCTGGGGATTAAAATACTTTTATTCTAATGAAGGATTACTAATTTCATTTGAATAAAAGGACTGATTGGAGTTTGAAGAAGGAAAAAACCTTGGAAGAAATCGGGAATCAGCTATGAAGTAGAAAGAAGTGTAGCTCCTAAACAAATCCAGAGCCCATGTTATCTTCCTGTTCCACAGCCATACAGTAAATGCAGGGTCTCATCACCAGTAACAACCACTTCCTTTCAAACCTCAGTCAAGGATAAGCAACATTTGTACTTGAACATTTCAGCTGTAAAAACAGGTCAAACAGCAGCATACCACTAGTCGAATTTTTGTTACTTCTGGAATAAGTCATCACCAATATTTCTTCCAATTAAGTCTTCAGCAGCATGGTCAACTCTCAGATTTGCTTCCCTAAGAAACTAGTAGGCAGGTGAGACAAGGACAGGTCTGAAAGCTTCCCCCCAGGCTTTGTGTTTTCAGTGTCTCTCCCCATCCCCCAAACAGCCTGTTTGACAAGGAAAAAGCTGACTTAAAGGCAAGAATATTCCATTTCCTTCCCCAGGAGCTCTGCAGCTAGGCAAGTTCTTACAACTTTCTAAAGAATAAGCCAGAAGTGCAAAAGGGAGTATGGAGGAAATGAAGAAAGATTCTGAGAAGGTCCAAGACTCATCTTTAGCATAAGTTTAAGGGCAGATAGATGGAACAAGTCTGCAGGTTGATCTTTTAGAAGCAGATATTATAAAGGCATAATAGAGACATTTACTGAAGGAATAAGTGTTCCTCATTTCAAGGAGGGGTGGTGGGGGAAGGGGGCTGTTTATTGAAACTTGAAGGATATTTCAGCCACACTCACATGCAAGAACTTGTCTGCTGAATGCAGAGGCCATTCCACCACACAAAATCATAAAGACACCTACCCTTTAAACCCTCATTTTTTATTTCAGAAGTAAGCACCACTGGCATCACGAGTCCTAAACAAAAGCCTTCCCTTTGGAAGGCAGGGCCAAACAATCCCAGTTTGTTAGGAGTGCTGTGGACGGCTGGGTTAGAGTACCGCAAACATCAGTGGCGGAGAGCAGCTGAGTAAGCTGGAGACTTGTATTTGAGAGCAGTTACTGCAGTTACACAACTCTTGGCCCAGTCACAAAAGCAGGATGATGTTTACAAATGCTGGTGCCCTGTTCTTTTGTGAGGGGAACTCTTTATGAATTAGCCCCACCTGACTAAAAAGGGGTATGAGGTACAGGCTGATATCTCCACCTACATGAGTTTGAACACTTCATTCCACTCCTCCCCCAAACTAAGCAGTCAAAACTGGAGGGGTGTGTATGTGTGTACGCATATGGGGGTGGCAGGGGGAATCTAGATGTCTAGACTATTAAGACTCATTTCATTGCAAAAGGAGCACAAATAAAAACAACAGGTGAATAAGCTGAAGTCAGACTTGGAGTCAATATATCAAATTTAACACCCAGGTAGAGACTCACCTCCAGTTAAAAAAAATTAACCAGCAACTAGGTAGAAGAATCCTACCAACAACCAGCTGTGTGCATCTAAAAGACAAAACAACTTCAAGGAGGAACTCAAAGGAGTATTACGACATCTATTTGTCAGTGCCCAGTGCTCTGTGAAACAGAAGCATAGTGCGCTTCTCTCCAAGGTGATCAAACTACTAGATCACAACATACTTTACCAGATGATATATCCACAGGAAGATCTTCACAGGAGTTTTTTTGATATGAGGGGATTTTGACATATCATGGGACAGCAAGCATTTTAGCTGTGGAGTTCTAAAAATCATCTAGCTTTAGCTAATGCCTGTAGAAATAATGATACATTTGCAGGTAGGTCACAAGAGACCAAAATACCACGTCTCTGCCTAGAGCTCCTCAAGGGAGAGCGTTAATGCAGTCACCTCAGACCACATACAGAGCAAAGAAAGCTCTCTAGAGATCCATCTACATATGAGAAGCTAAACCATCAGAAGAAAGACTCCACAAGCTTCTTGTAGCTTAGCACCCTAGATAGAAACTCAAAAGCAAATCTCAGCCAATTCAACCTTGTGACAAATGATGTCTTGGAGATGAATATTTGCTCCCAGTACCTCAGTACTGGCTCTGACCTTTGATAGCACCCGCTGTCAGACAGCTGCTGCAGACAGAGCAGCAGAATCTTGGAATCAGTGGGAAGTATGCACCTCACTAACAGTTTTCACAGTGCCAGAAGCAAGTCATTAGCTTCTTATTCAGAAAAACTGCAGGAGAGCCAACCCAGCAGTAGTCATGTCAAGACTTACTGAAGAAAAGCTGATCTGCTAGCTACTCTCAGCTCATAGGACACTAAAGGTTCTAGAAGAGCCCATCCCTGTTTCAAAGGAGTGCCTTTCACCATTACATGCATAGCAGCAACACTAGTCCTGTGGAACAGAAGTTAATTCCTGCCTCTGCTTTTTATAGCTATCTGCTATTCATCCCCACCCTACTCCATCCCCCCTCCCCTGATTCCAGCATATACACATCTCTGCTGCACTCAGGGAGATTCAGTTTCACATCTGAAGTCCAAGCTGTCAACTGTGGTCACTTAAATTTGTACAAACACCATAGGATTGGCTTACAAAACGTTTATTTTCCTTATACTTCCAGAACTAAACAAATAAACAACAAAAAAGCATCAGTGAAAACCTAGCTACTCGGGTACAAGGGCTCCTGTGATAATTTGCCTTTGCTGAGATTTTCCAGCAAGAAATGAGAAGAATATTGATGTTTAATACCAATCCAAGTTGTCACCTACCAACATTTCCCAATTTTGTTGAAACACTCCTATTTTACTGCAAATGCCTTCTGCCTACACCACCTCTAGGCATCCTCTATGTACCACAAGTCTCAACAAAAGTATTGGTTTATAAAACTAATCAAAGTATTGGTTTATAAAACTAATCAACAGATCACAAGCAACAGCAATTAATTTTTTTTTGCCAACCAGCTGAGCAAGCATAATGATAATAAAAAATAATAAATTCAATCTTAGGTGAAAGATCAGTGACCAGTAACTACAATTTTATTCTAGTGTCTAGAACAGTGGCATTCTAGGAGGTCTTGAAACCAGTTCTTAGACTCACATATCCACAGTTTAATCTTACCAATGATATCTTTCTCTTTCCATGCTATCTTTAAGAATTCTTTGTAGCAATTGCCTTAATGGGAGTACAGTATTCCAAATCTTGTCATTTAAACTTCCAACCTTACTGAATGCAAACACATTTTCAAAGAGCCTCAAATAATTCTGAGTTAATGACACCCATGACTGTTCTTCTGTGCAAATGTGTACTGATAAGCAAGGTTTCACAAAATACATCTTGTGACCTGTCAATTCCATAAACAGCTACTCCTTCAGTCCCCCAAAAGTCAGATGGTTTCTAGCCAAGTGAGTTCCCTTCTCAAGTTATTTGATCAAGAGGTCTTCTTACCACTCTCATCCATGTCTTGACTACTTAATATTCAGAAGTCAGTTGGAAAGCACACCCTGGCTAGAAGGGGAGGCTAGAGAACAGGGGGAAAAACAAGGAAAGACATTCAGTGTTATGTCAGTGTGTGACTCTGCAACTGAAGGTGGAGGGAAGCAGCGTGGTTCTCCTGTTCTCCCTCTCCCAAGAGTTAGAAATCAAAGGTCCAGAGAAAGGCAACGAGAAGGAACAAAGAACCAAATTATTTCCACGAATCAAAGAGCTGGTCAAAACTCCTCAGCCTGGAAGAGGAACAACTGGAGTATGTGGCAGAAGTCTACAAAGCTACAAAAGTTTGGCCCTGGGGATATTTAGGAATAGATCATCCATTTTTCTTGCTCTTGACAAGAACCAAAGGGCATCAAGTTAACCTAACAGGAGCCACAGTCATAAGAAAAGTAATTAGAGAAGGTGGCACTTCATGCAAAGCTTGGCAAAACGTTACACAGGTTGCCTAAGGGCAAACTGGTTTTAAGAGCTTTGTGGCTCCAAGGGCAGACTAGCACAAATACTCGGGAGAGATCAATCAACTAGTTCAGGAAGTTCCCAGGTTGAAAACAAAGCTTGGGAGAATGAAATCTTCCATATTCTTGCCCTTAAGACTTCCATGAACATTTGCTTATGTTCTCTGAACCCTGATGTCAGTTGTTGTGAAGCAAGTATTCCCCTTTTTCTGATGGCTGACATCAAAACAAGGGACTAAAAAAAAAAACCAAACAAACCACATTATAGAATATCGCATCGCCACCCAAGTTATTAGCACCTATCCCAGAGTAATCAAAATTGTGACCAAGGCATGTCAGAGGAAAAAAAGGGAAGCCAGGAGAAACAAAAAACAGTTCTAAATTAGATTTATAATTATACCTCACAAGTCCTCTTTGAAAGCCATGACAGAAGTAGTCCTAATTGAAAAATCTAATCAAGATTCCCCTTTCAGCAATACTGAAATATCACATGAAATAAAATAATTGCAAAAATCACCAAACTATGTAATGCAACACATGCATAGCAAGCCACGTACCTGTTACAGTAGGTGCAACAATTGCTATTTAGAAAAAAGACAAGCTGAGCTTGAGCTATTAACTGGGAGATCTTAATATCTGGAATAAAGGTTTAAAGGAAACTTCCCCTGAGGAAAATATAATCCAGTCTTTTAAGAGTTATTAAGTCAGGTGACATAAAGCAGAATATGCTGTCATCCAAGGCAAGAGAAGAGAAGAGAAATGCACAAATACAGCAAGCATTTATCATTTATTAACTTGCTGAAGATTGTCAAGCAAGTGAAATTCTAAGTTCACTGATCTTATAGCAATTTTTCACACAAGAATTTGTCACCACATTTGTGATAAAAATCCTGGTTTAACTATAAGAAAACCAGTATTTGTCTTGGCAAAGACTAAACCGAGGTTTACACAGAAAGGTAACTGAAATAATCAGGCAATTCATCTCCAAACTTTAGCTATTCTATTTACAGCAGTCAAAACCAATCCCTACCAGCATCTATGTAACACAGACTGGTGCTATTCCTAGTTACTCCACTAGGAAAGTGATTCTGCCCTGTCTGTAGAGGTTGCTGAGCAAAGTATCACAGTTCCAGACAGACACGTTCTTCCACACTAGCTGAAGCACAAGCAAGAAAAACCTCCCCCACTAAAATCCAAACCTCTCAGTCACTCAGGAAAAAGTCTCTCTAAGAAGGCACAAAACAGCTTTCAAAGCATCACCTATATTCTCTAGGGGGAATGAGGGGAAGAATAGAACAGGAACAGTGAAGATCAGGTTAACATGACTGGCACAGAACCTGTGAAGGCAAGAGCATCTGTGACAGTTTGGAAATAACAGCTAACAAGAAAGAAGTGTTAAAACTTTAAAGCTGGAAGGGGAAAAAAAAAGTCACAGACTTACTGCAGAAGTTTCCCTAATGTGACTAAACCACCTCAAATGCAACACTGCTATCCATAAAACTGATCTTCAATTACTGTAAGGAATCCTTGCCATGACTCAAGGTCCTAGACACAAACTACAGGAAGATGATCCAGTCTCTTCAGAGCAAGACAGACTGATTGCCTCCGTTTCTAACGGATGCTCCTAGATACTCTGCATGATACCTAGAGTAGTCCTGACAAAGGGAAACAGCACATCTATCCGCTTAGCCCTCTGGATCTGCCTCAGTAGCTACGTATCTGACAGTCACTGTAGGCTCAGTCAACACAGAATTTGAGCCGAGATCAGAATTCTTAGTGACTTCAGGAAACACATTTTAGACCAAAAGGAACAGGGGTGGGAAAGCGGGAATTAAGACATCACAAGCCTTTCAGAGCCATATCTATTGAGGTAAACC
>NW_010296493.1:0-13612 GCF_000700745.2 Antrostomus carolinensis | reverse complement strand
AGCAGGGAAAAAAATCCCTTAAACATTTTGGTCAGTATCCACATAAAACCTCCTTCAGGTTTCTAAAAAGTCTTGGGAAAAGACTTCCAGAAACTCAATACCATTCAACAACTCAATAAAACTGCTTTTCTTCTACATAAAAGAAGCCAGCCCCACCACACACATGCCAATCTGCAACAAAGAGCACGGCAGATTTTGCCTGCATCTTGGAGGTGATCCTTGGATCTGCTGGCCAGAGGCCTAGCATCCCACAAAAAGCTTTAGGCATGTAGAAAATAGGCTCCAAAAAGGACAGCTTCTCCCAACTGCCAGCTCTTCCTCAGATGACTGAGCACGGCAACGCTCTGTTCATACATGACCACTGTGAAAGAACAACTGACACTATAAAGAAGGATGATATGTACATAAAGTAAAATCCACCTGAAAACAGTCTTAACAAACCATCCTGCTTGTCACTTAACTTTATTTCAATAGCAACGAGCACAAAACACCAAAGAGCTAATGCAACCAGGCAGTGCCAGTGCTCAGAGACACTAGTCACCCTCCCTACTGCCACTGCTCCCCCCTGCTAGTTAACTGACCTAACACATCCATATACACTAAACCTTTACACAATCTGATTAAAAGTTAACCAATCTTTAAATAAACTTTCATATAGGTGTTAATGTGCCTGTTCCAATCAAGTTTTCTGGAAAGCAAACTGGGATATAAAATAACATCAGTAATCTTTCCTTCTGTGCCTGAGAAGAAGTTAGATAGTAGAAAAGCCAATTACCAAAAACTATTTTAAATACAACAGTTACCAAAATAATAGAATTTGGTATGCTATACTACAACAATATAAAAATAAGAGACAACATCCTACTAATTTACCTGAGGGTAGTCAAAAAAGTGCCAGTTTGTATTTTATCTATCTCTCAGATGGGAGATTTCCAGAGCAGAAGCAGCAGGATGGAAACTGAAATTAAACTCACATGCATCAACCCTGCAAGCCCACTAGAATCTCAAGGAAGAAAGCTAGATGCTAGCCTAATTGAGATTATAAATTTGGGATTAAACCAGAAGTTATACACAAGGGAGAAGAGTAGCAATTCCAGCAGATGTTTCTCTGACAGGATCTCATTTTAGTGGACAAAAAGAAGTCATAAACCTACCAGAAAACACTATTTTAGACAGAGGATTAAGTTTCAATAGACATTTTGCCTGATCATGACACTAAAGGAAATAAGCTATTTACATCTTAGATACTTTCATGACATCACAGTTATTAAGATACAGTCCTCTCCACCACAGCTGAAGCCAGCACTAGCATTTGCAGAAGTCCACTGAGTTAATCCAATAGTAAAGAACAGAAGAAAGTAATGATGAAATTAGAGAACAGAGAAAAAAGCCTTTCAGAAAGGGATGTGTACAATACCATGCAGACAGTTGGGTACCGTCTTAACATCATTTTTATTAGATTTAAGCCAAAGCTTTCAGCCTTGCTACCACCTTTGAACTGTTTCAGACAAACTTGATATTAACCAAATATCCACGTTCTACTCCTTTCCCTAATGTTCTGGAAGAAGTCCAAGATAAATTAAACCCATTATATGTACCCTTTCTTGTTGCATTATTGAAAATGTAGTTAGATTGTCTCTTTTGAAGTGTATGTAACAACTATGAAAACCCATTAACTGTTAGTGCAAGACTTGTTTTATGCTAATATTTAGAATTCAAAGATGAACTAGTAATTAATACTGCTCTTCCCCTCCCCTCCACACTCCATGTGGCAGGAATATTAGTGTCCTCTGGGCACTTCAAGCCATGCATCATTATAATTTCAACTTGAAGTCAAGAGAGAATTAAACTAACTATGTAATAACATACTTTAATTATTGTTCTAAACACAGAACACCTTCATGCACTCTTTTGTATTGGAAATATGCATACTAAGAAGGTAGGCAAATATAGGAAAAAAATAGATATGCCCCCAAGTTCTATGTATGCAAATTTCCCAGGAAGAGAGAGTAGTGTTTTAATCTTAACCCTTTTAAATAATGTTAGCTGTTGACAACACTGCAGTCCTTCCCTTTGTTTTTGAAAAAGCAAATGCCCACAAAACCAATTCAAACTAATGAGCCTGGATGTCTTGCCCTAGGAAGAAGAGGCTCATATTCAACCTCTGTTCCTAAGGGAGCACAAAGATTAGGGGAAAGTTTTTCTGAGTCCTCTTCAACTCTCTCATCAGTCCTACCCAACTGAGTCAATGCTGGACAGCATCAGTCACATGTCAGAGGACACACGAGTCAAAGGCTTCGCTGCCCACCCACAGTGATGGCAAGAGCTGACTGATCAAACATCTGCATAGCTCCAGACAAGGTACATCATTTTTTTGCAATGGTCTTGGCTCTGAGCACAGGTATCCTCATAGGCCTTTTCACTGTAAGGAACACAAGTGCCTGTGTTTTATACTACGTAAGTTGCACGACAGTTTCAGTCAATTTCAAATTCACATTTGCACAGGAGACTTATCAAATAGATTATAGAGTTTCTCATGCCTAGTAACAAAAATGTCTTAATCCAGAAAAAGAGGAAAATGCACTTAAACTGTCCTTCATTTCAGCCCCAATCTGAACACCAGCTCAGTTATGAATTTCTGTACATGCTAAAGAGGCTGGCAGAGAAACAAACAGAAAACACCCTATTTCATCTTCATAGACAGCTGCTCACCTTTCCTTACAATCTCCTCAGCTCTCTGAATCAGGACTCTGGAGACACAGCCAAAGCTATATTCATACCTTGCTCTTTTCCATAAATTTACAGGAATAGGTTGAGCAGAAAAGTAAGTTTCCACTGAAAGAGATAGTACAAGTTCTTTCACGTAGATCAACACACATAAGGAACTTGAACAAAGGGTTAAACAGGGATTCTGCATACAGACACACACACCGAGTTAAATTTACATGGGAGTAACAGAGTTTAGTTGTGAAAAAACTAAGTTTATAAACATGTTCCTAAAACAAATGCTTGTAACCTATTCCAGCAGCAGGACTGAGTCTTCTGAAGAGTACTTTGTGGCTACAGTAAAACTTTATCATCTGTTCACAGCACCAACCATTACGCTGTATATAATTACTATTAAAAATTAACTGCTTACAGCAGCAAATAAACACAGTACATAACAGTACATGTAGCCTACAATTCCAAGTTACCTATCTGAATATAAAACAATCAAAACTTGATCCATTCCATCAGAACTTCAGTATCAAATCATACCTTACAGATTACTGTAAACTGGAGGGGAGATGGAGGGGTTTCTATTATTACAAATCAGACAAAACCCACAAACCTGCATGCCTTTGGAAGGAAAGCTTTGTAACAGGTATAGCAAAGTACATGCCACAACCTTTGAAAGCAGGCACTTGTCCTGTAAATTTACTCTAAGCAAGTGAATTAAGAGCACTTCTATATTTTTTCCTTTCTCCTCCCACTGACATGGATCAGGAAGCTATGAAAGGGAGATTATCTCAGCAAGTCTTCAAGTTCATTTCACTGCTGACCTCTGGTTACTCTTCTGGTGGGTACCAATGTTACAGTCTATCCCATAAAGATGAGTATCAATGGTGAATAGAATGAAGCCACATAAAGTAAGCTAACCTTAAAAAAACCTGGAGACTAATCTTGCTGGACTTATAACTCAAAAATGTATACCAGTGAATACTTTTCAGTTTCCTTAGTACTTCATTTGCCGCTGTCTCTTCTGCTGTTTTGTCTTCTCCAGATTCCTTGACAATCTGAAGTTTCAGACTAAATCTTGAAAGTCCTTCTTGAGGGCCCAGGGACAAATTATCACTGACAGCAAGCTGTCACAACTTAAGACTATCTTTTCCTGCCAGCTAAAGCTCATTTTATTTACTTTGTATTTGCAGTGATCTGGGAGTAGGTATGAACAGCTTAAGAAGATATCTTCATATGCAACCTTTTGTTCTTCTGTCCAAGCACTGTGACAATTACATTCTGACAGTCCACAGTTTAAGTCCAAGACATGCAGTATTATGGAAAACAGAGATCTGAATTCTGGAAATTAACCTCTGAAGAACTGCAACCAGCTAGGTTTGAGCAACCACTTTACCCTCCACCTCTTATAGGCACTGCAGGAGCACTAAATATTTGACAACCAACATCTTAAGTGTATATGGAAGTCTAAACATTTCAGTTTCTCTACTTCCTTCCCTTCTTCACTTTCTGATAGAAGAAAGCACTAGTCTCTGTGGATGAATCATGGAAATAATACTCTGTTCTACAAAGGTCTTCAACAGCCAAATACAACACTAAACCACTTTGGGCCTATATATAAACATATGGTTTAAACAACAGTTTATAACCAACACAAGAGTTGCTATCAGCTCATTGATGGGTACAAAAAACAGTCATTAGTGAGGGGCAGCAGATGGTTATACTTGCTCTTAAAAGTCCCAGTAAACATAGCCTGACTTCTAGACTTTGCTGATCACATGCAGCCAGTTACAGTAAAAATTTCATGCTGTGATATAAGGAAAATCATTTTATTGTAACATAAGAAGAGAATGAGAACTATCAAAAGCACCTCCCAAAAAATTGTATATGGTGTGGAACAAAGGAACTGCCACTAAAATCTACTAAGCACCAGCACAGGTTACCAGACCAGTGCTATCAAAATTGTCCTCGATCAATAGGAAGAACACTAAGTAGTACCAAAAACTGCACACCCTAAAAAACTTCTACTTCAGTCTTGATTGGAGCAGATCACTGACGATGCTATTTAAGTATTTCTCAACTTACTACCCCTTAAAGCACATGCCAGTCAAGCCTTCCAAGTACCAACAAGCTCCCTAACTAGAACTTAAGTTCTCCAGCTGGAATCCCAGACCTTAAACATTAAAAGTGTAGATTGTGTTTTAAGGTAGACATTTCAACTTTACAATGCTATAAACAGAATTATACATATTGAGCAGAATTAAAGAAAAAAAAAGAGACTGAAAGAGTCCTATTTGATGTTTCAGGATAACTGCCAGCTCATACTGTATTTTACTACAATTTGCATGTACAAAACTGCTCCACAAGGAGTAAGGAGACTTAGCTCTACCTGAAACTAGCTTTTTCTACCAATTGTAGGATACCGCATCAGTATTAATATTGCCTACTCACTGAAAGTCCAGAAATGTAAAATTTGTCCAATTCAAGTGTTAGATGCTTGAAGTTACTTAAGCTGGCATGTTCAGAGTGCTAGAGAGCACAGGAGAGACTAGAGGCCTAGTGGACTATCTGGAAGTAGAAGAGGCATTGCAAAAACAATCTAAGTGTAATAATAATCAAATATTCACATACTGAACTAAAAACCACAAGAAGACATCCTGCTGGAAACAAGATATATATAATCAAGACTTTCAAACCCAAAGCAGGATGTAAACAGATTGCAGTTTATGTACTAATACTCTAGTCTTATCTTAGATTTAAAACAAACAAACAAAAAACCCCCCCCAAACTTCAGAGAATGAGCACCTGTGCATCTGTCCAAGAGGCATCTAATTGGTTACTCAAGACTATTAAGGCTGTTTCTTAGCAACCTCTAATCAAGTAAGACTAGATTGTCATTCAGCCTTGAAATGCCTTGTCCCTTCCATCTAAATAGCATTCTAAGTGCTACTGAGGAGCAGTCAGTTTGATCACAGATAAAAATCCATGCCTACTATGTGCTTCAGCCAAGAGTTCCTCCTAGCTTGCTATCAAGATCTTCATGTCAAATATGCATTTTACACTTTATTTATTATCTGAAAGAGTAATTAGTAAATTAAACCTTTAAATTTCCTCCTTTTTATACAAAATAAAGGCTAACTACAACTCTTAGAAAAGTTACCTTGGGAGTGAAGTTTAATAAATGAGCATAAGCTATAGCCCAACTCCTTAAAAACACTTTATAACAGTAAAATGTTCTCCAAATACAAATGCAAGAAAAATGCTTAGTATCAAAAGCAGCACTAGAGACATTTCAGAGAAATGACAAACTTATCACAAAGAGTCAGATGGCTCTTAAATCTTTGGTGATGCTAAAATGTATCTACTATGCTGTAAAACCAAGTATCTTTCAGCAAAACTCTGGCCATTAGACCAGAAAAAAAGAGCCAAAGGAATCCGAGTAATTGAAAAATGAACTCATCTGTTCAGTCCTAGTCTAGCTTCATCGCTCATCTGTATCATCACTGGACATACGATAGCCTCCACAAGATAGCAGGAGCAGTCTTAAAGATCAAGTTTTATACAGAGTATTTTTCCTTATATGATAAGCAAAGGCACCAAAAGTCTGTGGTTAAAGCAAGGATGGGCACTCCTCCTCGACTCAACATTATCTACATAAGAGCCATCACACAGCTCTGGTCAGCCTCCTCCTTCCCAACACGTCTCCCTGGGTGTAAAGCAGGGAAAGCAGCAGCTCCAAGAGGGTCCCACAACTCCATGGGAGGCAGAAGTTCAGCATTTTTCAGCAGGTGCCCAACATGACCTAGCACAGACAGCCTTAGCTGTCCACACTGGTTCATTCCCAGCCCTGGGACAGAGGAAGGGGAAAGCGGTCAGGCTACACCTCTGCCTCCTGTTCATATGACAGCTGAACGTGCAGCTCAAAAGCCACTAACTGGATATGGCAGACAGTACTGCCAGTGTCACCTCTGCCCAAAGACCAACCAATTTTAGACACTCACTAACCAGAAGCCAGAGCAGCTTTCTAGCAAGAAACTCATCAAAGGCAAATCAGAGTGCGGAAGGGGATGGTGGAGTTACTGCCAAGGAACAGTAGCAACCACCCTTGGGTAAGCATCTGGCTAAGCATTCATGAGCCAGAAGCAATGCCAGTACACCCTTAACTCCTCACTCCTTGAGTCCAAATCACTGCTCCCAAGCTTCTTCCAGATCAGAGGATTATAGCAGCTAGAACTGGAGAGGACCAAGGGAAAGTAAATGGGTGTGCTAGCAGGAAAGTGACCTTCCCTTTTTAGTCTCTTCTGTAGGTTGAGAAGCTCTGAACTAAAGCAAGCAACACAAATAGGACCCACACAGAGCTGACAAAACATTGGCCTTGTTTTCAGAAGAAGGAGGGAGGGAAGCTTTCAGACACACAATAATTTAGAGCTTCTGCAGATGACTAAGTATACAACAGGATCACAGCCACTTTATTAATTAAATAGAGTAGTTTCTAAAGTATGTTCATAGCACTCATTTCAGAAGCAACACTCACACAAAGCAGCACCTACAGGAAAAACAAGTGAAGGAGTCAGACTACACAGGAAAGATGAATTCCCCTCATCTCACCTACACGTAGTGACTCTATGGTGTTGTTCAAAAGAAGGGCCAGACAGCCACCAGCCCAGAGAGACAGCACAAAACTACACCTGGAGCACCTACTCTCATTTTTAGTTAAAGTTTAAGAGTTTAAGAAAATAAATCATAATTTATCTTGCACATCTGTCTTAAACACAATCCTTTTAATACAAGAAAAACTTTGTGGCAAGTGATTAATTACAAACAGAATAAAAATGCACTAAACCATCTTTGTCATGTTTTTACATCCAGAAAATGTTATTTCACATCACTTATTGTTTGACAGGAGCTTAATTTTTTGCAGCTTTTGTGCTGACAAACAGTGAACTCTAATAGTAACTCAAAGTAAGCTGGACTTGCACAAGGAATACAAGCAGTAGCATCACAGAAGGTAGCTGTTACAACCCAAAGCTTCTCAATATCTACACCAACAGATTTCCTTGAACTTCATAGGACCACTCAGAAAGACTGCAGTACAGTGGGAACACAGCCCCATCAGACCAAACATCACAAGTCTGATAAAACCATAATTGGTTGTGTTTATATCCCAACCAACTACATTAAAGATAAACTTGACTGGTTAAGATTAAAGCTATGAGCAGTCATGTCTTCAGCAGACCTTTCATATGCAGACTTTTTTTGGGGGGGGTGTTTTGAGAAAGTAGCATTTGAAGCATCTTCAAACAGCCCAAAGGCAGTGTTATGAAGCCTCCATCACAATATGGTGAATTGAACATGCTGTGTTTCTGCCTTGCCCTCTTCTTCAGCTCACATCCTCTGCTGTAAGAGTAATCCTGACTACTTTAATACCTACTCCATTTTCAGCCAAAGATTTAAACCCCACACCAGCTGTGTGGCCAGGAGTGTAGCATTTCACTGATAGGCTGGCTGGAGTACCTTCTGGAATAAAGATCAGAAAGTTGACAAGAGGTGTCTGAGCACACCACTCTCAGTGTCTGAGAGGCAAGGTTATTTGCCTGTAAGTTTTGAGTTCAGCCTCAGTGTTTCTAATAAGCAAGTGTTTATTTAAGGAAGCTTTCAAGGAGTATAAATAGAAGTGTTCTTTACTATCTCTGTGACATTCAAAAACCACCCAGAACTTTAAGGTATAAAAACTTAAATAGTTAGCAGAATACTGTCCTCTAAGGCATATTTATTTCAAAGACATCAGAAACTCTAGATTTAGTGACATCAACGTATGAAAGATTAAGAGCGCAAAGAACATTTCTGCTTAAAATTAGAAGACAGATTTTTCTATAGTTACATGAAACTTAAGTCTTTAGGCTTTCTATTCTGGGCAAGCTGCAAATAGTTGCTGGCACACACAGCATGCCAATAATAAATCCCTTTTTCAAAGAGTGGTTCTGAAGTGCTCACTATTAAAGCCTTGATTCTTTTTTAGAGGTGACACCTGCAGCTGCTATTGAAATCAACTGGAGTTGTCATTACCCAGCATTGCTAAAGTCAGTCTCTAAAACATCACCCCATTATCTGCTTTTAGGAAAGAATATAACAAAATCCACAAGCTCCTCTTTGCATTTGTGTAACTTGAAACTAAAGGGCTATCATTTACATAACAAACAACTTCCCCAACCTCAACCTTTCATTTCTGATCAAAAAAGTTTGAAGGCAAATACAGTACTGAGCAGGTGAAAGCAGATGATTCCCTGATCTGCTTCCCCAAGACTGAGGAAACATGGATCCATGTTTCCTGATCCACAAAATACCTGTTCATGAATTGCAACAGGCAGGAGAACGTCATATGAGCGCAGGTGTTCTGTCAAAATAAGAAACAGTTTGGCATGGCAGTTACCATAGCAGTCCTGGAGTCTACTGACAACAGCCAGTAAATACAGACAATTACAGAGGCAGGAAGCAAGCAGCAAGCTCAGGGCATGGGAGGAAAAGTGATCAGGTATTAAAAAGGAAGCTTTGTGCTATCAGCAGAGCCTTCCACCTGGGGAAAGAAGCTAGGCTGCTGGCAAAGGTGACATTAAACATTTATGTAGTTCATCAATACATGGCTATCAACTACATTATTTTTTCCATGCTGACTTCCTGTGCTAACGAGGTGTGAGGCATGTGCACTGTAACCCACCGCTACACCAGGTGAATTTTACATTTTGGCATTAAGGTCTTGCTCTCACTTCTTATTCCCTGTCCTCAGGTCTTGTTTGGGACTGTGTGTCTGCATGCACAACATCCAAACACGTGCACATTTTTTTTTAAAGGGAGTTTCAATGGAGTAAAGAACAACTATTTAGAGGAAAAGCTTGCTGTGTCACTTGAGGAGGCTTCATTTATGAAATTCTGATCTTTCATGACAAAAGTGTATATACTGTTCCTTAGGTACGGCTGTGTACAAGCACCTTTTTCAGTGCTAAGTGGCCTAACTTTAACTTTCTTAATTTAGGCATATCTATCATGATGGGTTGTCATTCAAGCTGACAGGATACATGTTTATTCTGTCAGGGAGCATGGAGTAATCTAATCCAGGATGTTGTCATTACAAAGCCTCAAGATCCTGATCAGAGGGTAGCAATGGCTGTGTTAAGACAGAAGGTAGACCAACTGTACATCCACCAGCCAAACAAAAATAGACAAGAACACTTCCTGCAGTCAGGCTATCTAGTTCCCTACAGGCACCAAGGATCCCAGATAACACTTCAAGGCTAGATGCCTTCCAGGGCCTAATCATCTTGGTAAGATACACAGTTTTTCAAATTAGAAGGATTGAGAGAGGTTGATGCAGAGTCCTATACTGAATTAGACAGCATCTGAAAGAGCCAAACAGAAGGCTGCACCAATTAAAGCAGTAAGAGCTATAAGGTCAAGTACTCCTGCTCAGGTTTTGGCAGGGGAGGGGAGGGGTTGCTTTCTAAGAACTTCAACATTTACTGCTGCAGCCAAGTCATCCTCTTAACAGCTTTATGTATTTGATGGTTCGTGCTCCTGTGTATGCTTTAGATCAAGACTGAACCCTTCCAGGCATTTGGATGAGACTCACACGTGGACTGCACATCGATGAAACTCACACAGAGCCATTCATATACTTTCATGCATTTTTATCTACCTGAAAGGTAACAGTGCTTCAGAAGCTAGAGAGAGGTGCTACAATCACACTCTAAATAGGAAAATCTTAAGATCACTGCTTACAAAAACAATAAAATCAGCTGCCCACATTGTAGTGGGGAGGGCACCCTTTACCCCAGCAAGTTGTGAGGGCTGGCTGAACTTCTACAACCCCTTCTTCAGACAGGTACACAGAGTTCTAGCTACGCACCAAGGAAAAAAGAGAAGTGAAGTTGCTGGTTTCTGATACTTATCCCCAAAGCCCTGAATTATGAAGTTCACCTATGGAGTTCAGAGTCTGTGGTAGGCATGAGTATACTGCACTGTCAGTCACACTAGAAGCTCAAAAACAGAGGGGCTGAGGGGAGATAGCAACGCATACTGTAACACGATTTCAACATCCACAACTAGTTAGAACAATTCCTCTATATGACTAATTAACTGAAGTAATGGATGACATACCAATATTTATGGTGCACGAAAAGCTGCAAGTTCCCTGAGGGCAGGAATAGGGCGGAGGAAAAAACCACACACAAACTCCATTTCATGCCATCCTGCAAAGGAGCATGAAAAATGGTTCCACATAACACATCCAGCAGAAGGCCTGTAACTTTAAAACATCATCTTCAGAAGCAGCCTTCAAAGTAATCCTTCCTTTATTAAACCCAAATCTGAAATACTGACAATAACCTGCTATTGATAAATATTGCTGTGCAAGGTATTTCTGAAGCTTCAGTGTCTGAACAAACAGCTCTGTGCTAGAAAAAAAAAACAACTCTCTCAGAATCAATTCTTCAAAGCTTCTCAAATTCTTCTTTTTTGTTTTAAAGTTGCTCTTAAAATTTAATTGCGTCATTTGTTTGTTAACAATTTCAAACAAGCATTAAGCGGCAAGTTTTACAGCAGGAGGCAAAGAAAAAAAATGTGAGGTAGGTGGGTGAAGAAGACAGCTGTATTGTTCTAGCTGTTCCTCAGCCTCTCCCACTGCCAGATTTCTGCAGATGATGTATCCCAAGGTAGCAATTTTAAGAACTTTTTGGCAATATCCCAAGCTCCTCTTGCAAATCAGAGATCAGACTAATGATATTTTAAAAAGACAGGAAATAGAAATAAGCTGGATAACTGACACTGTATCAAAGAGTGGAAGCCACTGAACTCTGGTACTGCAGCTTTACAGAACAGACACTCGTCTAAATTTTAGAATAAAATTTTACCATGTAAAATTCAAAACAAAAAAAAGTGTAACAAAACCAAGGCAAAAAAACACCTTTCAAGATACTACTTGCCTTTGAGCTACTGTTAGCTCAGGACACTACAGTATCAAACAGACATCAAGAAAGCCTCCCTCGAGCGATTTACACATTAATACGTTAGTCTACTTAAGTGAGGGAGTTATTCAGATGAGGTTCAGTAAGAAGTCAACATATACCAATGCTGGCTTTCATTAGGGTTGGATTTCTCAGCCTTAAAAATCCAATCTCGAACTACTGAATTAAGTTCTTCGCTCACTGCCAGCACCAGGGTAAATTTGTTTCCCAAGTGAAGGACATGCTTTCTGACTCTCTTTAGTCCTGTCCCTTCCCAGCATATTCAATAGAGGAACATTAATTTCATTACTGTTGCACAGCAGAAAGAAAAAAAAAAAAGTCGTATGAAAAGACTACATCCACATCATTGTTTCTTCTTTGTAAACTTGAGTAGAGAGAGAATATTATTTGAGAATGATTCTGAAATTACCCCAGGGAGTTGAAACCTAACCCAGGAACTCAATTCACTTCAAAACCCCCTGTGTTAAACTAGCATTACAATGAAGTCTCTCCTTGCAGAGTCTATATGGCTTACGCACAGTTGTGACAAAGATACCGCATTCCCCATCAACAGACTGAATGTCCAGAGTTCAAGATGTAACTACCACACACAGGGGGGGACTTCTTTCGTTAGTGCATCCACGGACCTCAATACAGGGACTGTTTTTAAAAGTACAACTACTCCACAGCTTATTTTTAGAATCGAGGGTGGGCAGGGAGAGTATTCAAGTAAACCTTTTAAAAAATCAGCCAGCCACCCACTAAACTGCAGTGGCACTGTTTAAATAAATTACAGGCTGCCCTGCAACAGCTGCAAAAAAACGGTGGAAAGAGACTAAAGACTTCAAGTCCTTTAAAATGCTGGAGGCAATGCTACAAGAAAGAGCAGCAGGCAAGTTACTGTATGCTGGAGACACTGTGGTAATTTACCTGCAAGAGGTAGGTCAGACAAGCCTTTCTTAGGGCTTATGAGCACAGAAGGACAATATCCAGCAGCTGCAAGGTAGGAACGTGCTTATTCCAACAGAGAAAAGCCAAAGAAGGCTGGGCTTCAGGACCTGCATTGTAAGGATTATCAAACACTCCTCTTGTTTTAAGGAGCAATACTAGAAACTGGCAAAATAAAAGTGTGAGTTAAGTTACCTTTACTTCCTCATGCAAGTAACAGATGAAGTTTGAGGTGCTAATGTTACTGAAACCTCCAACTGAAAAGTATGATTTCATCAAGCCTGTATTAAATGGTCAATAAAGAAGAGGAAGAAACTTTAATTTTCCCTTTGATCTTATCACTTAAGAGCAGAGTTCCAAATACCCTGTTTTTATGGTATTAGCTATAGCTATTAACAGCAACCTTTCTAAATTCAACAGGTCACAGGACCAACAAAGGCAAAACACCCCAACCTGTTACCAGAACATAAGTGCCTCTGTGCAGAGAAATTTATCAGTTGTACCATTTTTTAGCCATCCAACTCCAGTAAAGCCCCTACCTTCAAATAGCAGTCAGTTCTTAGATTTGAGGTACAGGAGCATCAGGTTGGAAGGCCCCTGGCAGCAGAAAGTTCAGAGATTTAAGTGGACTGGTTTCCTTTAGCAAGAAATACAGGCAAGCAGTTTCATCCCTGACCATTCCTATCAGCAGTTTTCCAAGTAACAACGATCCTGCGAGCTACGGATCTCGAAAGGGCAACGAGGGCCACTTCATCTGTTAGTCACCAGGTGCCAAACACAATCCGCAGGTACTGGGGCTTCCGATACTCATCTCCCTCCCGAGCTGGGGCATTGCACCATCCCCATTCCTCAGCGCCTCGCAACTTGCCAGCTTCCACCCCGTGGCCCACTTGGAAGGGCCGGGAACAACAGCTGCGAAACTCCCTGCAGGATCCTACCTGCCTGCAGCC
>NW_010296492.1:22004-27440 GCF_000700745.2 Antrostomus carolinensis | reverse complement strand
CTGGCCTCTAGCCAGGGTTAACCCACCACACCCACGCATTGCCCAGATCACTGGAGTTCATCTTGCTTCCCCCCCAAAAAACTTGTTTATAGGAGGCAGTTACCATTATTCATTTTGACGCTGAAGAAAAAAAAAAAAGTAATAATACCACAGGGGGAGCAAAGGAGAGTGCCAAGGGTGACATGGGCACAAAGGTATGCAGGGAATGAGGAGGAGGGAGAAGGACCCCAGCTGCCCAGGGCCCATAAATCATACTGACTGGACAATGACCTTTCGTGTGCTGCCCACTGCTAAAGGTTTCTGACATGTAGAGTTCTTTTCTCCGCTTTGCCGGGACAACAGGGGCTCATGAGTTATTAAAACAGGGCCTGATCAAGTCAGAATGAATAAAGCTGTGTGGAAAAGAGGGAAGTAAAAGGTATGAAAACTTTACATTAGCAGGGATGCAGGTCAAAAAATCTCCTGAAGGGATCGGTGTTTTGGGGCACGTTTATTTTTGGGTGACACTGCTGCAAAGAAGGGCTGTTAACATCAGTTGTGATGCTCATGCCAAGACTCAGAAAGGGCAACAGCTCTTGGCCAGCTGCATATTGGCTTGCAAAAAAGAAAGCAATGGGAATTTCAGCGTCGCTTCATAGGACAGCGTTTCTGATCAGAAAGAGAGGCGAGGCAGTGACTTTCTTCTCCTCATCTTTTGCCACCATCACCTCCAATTGTTTTAACCTGTGTTTTGAAGAATACGAAATTCTCAGACCACTGGACCATAAAGTCAATTGTACTCTTTCTCTGCATAAATAATCAAGCATCTTTGGTGCAAAACTGCAGTAATTTCAACAAGAGAAACTGAAGGTTTTGGTGCACACTAAGTTATATATAGTTTATACACATATGTAAATACAGTCACAGTATATATATATAGTTGCAGTCTAAAAGGTCACATTTTCATTTCATAACAGGGCAAAACATGAGTTTCCTGGTTCCTAATTTTATTTTCACAGAAGAGAACTTTTCCGCAGAAACTTACATCTGCCTGATGACTTCTTGTAGGAAGAAGCTAAGCTGCTCAACGGGAAGGGCTGGCAGGGCTGGGGCCCTGTGTAACAAACAGATGGGAAAAATTTTCTGCTTGGATGTTATTTTTAAGTGTGACAGGATCCTCAAGACATTATATAGTAATTGTCACACCATGAATTCTTTCCCTGCCACGGATCAGGAACTGTAAATAAACTCCCAAGGCAAGAGATATCCTAGTGTGGGCTTTAATCTATCAAATATGGTAATTGTTAGCACAATCTAACAACTCGCTGGCTTGCAAATTAATCACTCAGTCTTAGCAGCAAGGTGCATCTTTTTGTAACTGATGCTTGGCATATGAAGTGTGGCTAATAAGATCCCTCTAATTCAAGAGTCTCCCAACATCCCCCTTAAGGAGATAATTGCTCACATTGAAGGCCTTAGTCCCGAAAACGCTGCAGAGAACAACGCTCACCAGTGCTCCCGACCAGTGGATGGGAAGTCAGAACAGACTAACTCTGGCTGGAGTCCCGAGAAGGGTATCACAGGCTATGAAAAAACCAGTGTGGGATGGCAACTCATCAATATATACAACCTACTGAACCAGGAAAGTTGAGGTCATATAATGTAAGCTCTGACCCAGAAATATGCACTGGATTAATCAAGAATTTTTAAACAATTTTGACCTAATACATTTGAACAATACATTTGGAACAATGTTGGTTCAAAACCCATAGGAACTGAACAATGCTGATAGTTCCTTCCTTCTAGCATCACCTTACCCCTCTTGCTCTCCAGACCAAATCAAGTATCAAAGCCTTTTCTCGCACACAGTCTGCCTCTTCCCCTAACCAGTGCTCAGCCAAGCCCACGTGTCCCCACTCACTTCTCCAGCTAGTCACCATCCATCTGCTCCCCAAGTAGGCCAAGGTATCGTGGTCTTCAGCCTCAGGGCTTCCCCCCACAGCTTTACCTGAACCATTGATCAGACTGACTATTCCCTTCCTGGTCCCTCCTTGTGACCTCTCTCAGACATGAATTTGTTTAAAAGACAACAAGTTTCAGGCAGGGAACTCCTTTTCTTGGTTGAAGGGTGAAGAACTCACCCATGCTCTAGGGCAGCGCAACATAATAAACGCCAACAGTAACAGTAGGGTTTATGCCTTGTCTACAGGTCTTCACAGTCTGCAGTGATTTCAAGTAGGGTAGTGAGAAATTTGAAGAAAGCAGAGGAGCCAACTCATTACAGAATATTAATGCAAAAGATACAGATACTGATAGACTATGGGCCTTTCCCAAAGAAAGCTGGGGAGAAAGGGAAATTACTGTTTAACTCTAAAATTGTAACTGACTAGTAAATGCACAATCTCAGTTGATGATGATAATCAATTGCACATTTGCATGAGTTCATTCTGATGACAAAATTAATGTGGTTTTTTTGAAGAATAAGCCTCCTTAAAATCACTACGATGGGACAGTGCATGATGTGTGTAAGTCACGGATGTAACACCAGACAAAGCAGGCTGAGTCCCCCGAAGCACAACATGAATTTGTGAACAGCTCAGAGATCCCATCTGCCAACTCCTTTCATCACGGATGTTAGTGAAGAGCACAGACACTTGCTGCCTCTCCATTATTTCTTAAGAACTGGACCTGAGGGCCACCAAAACTAGCACAAGGCTCAGGCTGGATCCTGGACAAAGCCCCGAAATCTGGAAGAAGGTAAAACACAGCCCTTTTGCTCCCGATTTACCATGCCCAGCAATACAACAAACCTATACTCTACTTCTTTGAATCTTTGTGACTGCAGAGGCATCCAAACCCCAGCGGGAGCATGGCACATCTCTCCCACTCTCAGGTCACACAGTGGCAAGAAGCTGATGAAAAACTTTGCGAGAAATCTACTGCACATACAAGACAAAATTGAGGGAAACAAGAGGAAGATCATCCAAGGTTAGAATGGGTATCCAAAACTTTCCCCCCAGGGCAGCTTGAGCACTTTTGAGAACTGTGCTGTAGACCAAATTCTACAGTAGTGACCAGTAATACTAAAAATCCCCCATACAGCACTGACTTTTTTTCTGTTTTATTTTGTTTTCCCTGGAAGTCGTCAAAATATCTACTTTGAGCATGACGGCAGATCATTGCCAATCTGGTGAGACTGAGCTGCTTCTAAATCAGGAACTGTGACAGGAGAGTAGCACAGCAGTAAAGCTTATCTAAGAAATGAGTCACTTGAATTAGAGAAGCAGCTATAGAATTTAATAGAAGAAACTGATATTAACTAATTAATGCTTATGATTGCTATTATCAGAGGTTTTATAGAATTGTAATCTAGATATCACTACATAAAGTTAAATAACTGATTTATAGAATCAAAGCCCACTCTATTTCCTCCTTTCAATATATAACTGTTTAAGAAAAGAATAGTGGACTGATTAATCAATTAAGTTTAAGGGACCAGCACATTTTCAGAAGGCTGACACTGTAACAAGTGAGTTGGCACTTGCGTTTTTAATTTCGGATTCCATTTCTCAGTTAAACTTTACTGGCTACCTTATTTATATAAGCCTTTTATCTTCTTGAAAAGCAGGAGGTACCTCTTCAGTAAGATTTATTGTTAGAATGACATCGCTTTTACTTCTCCTTCACATTTTTCTTTCTGACACCAGTGTGGTCCCAACCTCTCTCCTTGCTGCTGAGCGGTAGCACAAAAAAGGTGTGTAACTGTTTCACATACGTTCTCCCCATACGTTAAAAAGTGGGATGGAGACCGAGCTGTTCCCATATCAACCCCAATGTTAGAGAAGCAGTTTCTCCTCTGCAGCACCAAGTCTCGCAGCTCAGAACGGCAGCAGAGGAAATAAGCTTTAGAAGTAATATGTTCAGAAATTGCAGTGTCTGGGTAAAAACAGATGGGCAGAATTTGCTCCAAGTCCTCACTTCTGCAGGAGCAGGAGTTCACACAGGTCTCTTCTGCATATCCTTCTGCAAATATTTAAGTGAGTGAGTTTCACTCTCACCAGTTTAAAAACTCCACACCTGTGTCTCTTTACCAGGAGTTAAGCTTTATAGGCTCTGGGAGCAAGAGAAAAGAAAAGCTCAGGCACACCTTACGCGCAAGGGATGATGGTGAGACTGCAGGCACTCAGCTTTACATCCTCAACAGTGGAGAGGCTGGGACACAAGCTCCATGAAGGTCAAGCACTAATGACACCTCAAACTGGAGGCAACAGCAACATGCCCCATAAGAGGCAATTTCCAAACTGGTGACAAAGCGGGTAAGACAACACACAACTCTCCCCCAGGATAAGCACAGCCCATGCCGCTTACTGGTACTGATCAGACCAGGCAGTGTGCAACCCAAATGCCACAAACCACCCAAACGTCTTATCCGACCTCCTTGTTCCAGAAACATTGCTCCAGGTAAATCTGAAAAAGGAAAGAGCTATAGTTTCTGCAAGGGCAGGATCCCACCAAATCAGTGACCTTTCCAGAAGCATGGCAGAAAAAGGCACGTCCCTCTCCTGCTTGTGGCTCAATCCCAGAAAGCTTTTAAGACACATTTAAGCGCATCCCTCCATGTTAAAAAACTTAAGGTGAACTCTAAGCACCATCTTACATACCATGGAAGCTTCACAAGGTGCCTCTGGAGAATGTGGTCCTGGACTGCTCGCTGAACTGGGTTGGTTTGGCATTAAAAAGGACAATGTTCATCCCTGCACTGGTCCATGCACTGAACGAGACCGTTACTATCAAAACCAGCCTAAACACAGAAAATCCAATCCATACAGTCAGATCTGATCAAAATTTTTCCCAAAATGAGCTCCCTAAATCCCATCCCAATCCTTTCAGCCTCCTTCTAGCCATGACCCTAACAGAGTGCTCCACACAGGCTACTCCTAACCTTGTGGATCCCATTCCCATGGACAACAACACAAAGTCCATCCACTGGAAAGAGTAGGACTACAGAACAATCAACTGAAGATAACCCAACATGCGTTTCCCACAGGTATATGCTCATCTCACACTCCAAAACTAGGTTTTCCCTCTCCACATGAGGTCATGGCACACGGCTTCTATATGAAAAAGCAGTATGTAGTCACTAATTGCTCCAGTTTATTACTGTTTGCCATCTCATTCAAAACATCATTTAGACCCAAGTTAGAAGCTAGATTGCTAAATATGCTGGAATCATAATATAATTCAAAGAACGAAAGGTAGGCAGACAGCAGCCATTTTGCCTTCATCTGTCTTCTCTTGTTGCCAAAGCCCTTTCAGACACTCACCCATTTATCACTTAGATAGCAATCGTTAGCTCTTTTCATCCCAACTCCTACAGACTGATGAGGGTTGTTAGACTTTTTTTATTTACTTTTTTCCTAACTCCACGAAGAGTTAGTACTGTAATAACTTCTGTCT
>NW_010296492.1:0-21969 GCF_000700745.2 Antrostomus carolinensis | reverse complement strand
GGGGCTGAAAATCATATACAACCCTACGCAGTCCGTACGGAGATATGCCCCTGGATAACAAACAAACAAGGAGATTTTAAAGCAAGAGGTAAGCAAATACTGCAAGTCCACATTGTGGATGAAATCTGGATTTTACTCTCATGGTATTTCCATAATCTTATCAAATATACACCTCGAAACAAGTAATTCTGAGTTAGAACTGTAGTTGTTTGCTCAAACTTTTGAAGCAATTAAATCCAAGCTCCAAAGAATATATGAAACATATAATTTGGACCACAAACTACACTGGCTATCCTCACCCAGCACACGCACTGATGTAGCTGTATTCACCTTTTTAGCCCAGGGTTCATGGGACCAGCTCCAGGTCCAGGCAGCCCACAGGTGGGACACGGCCAGGAGAGCCACCAGCAGTATTCCCACAGTGTCTGTTGGTGAGGCACTTGTTAAAAGGAAACTTTGCTCCCCAAAATGAAATTGCCTCAATTTGCCTTAAAGAAGGAAGTAGTATAACCCACCACTTCACCTTTTTCTGCCCGGGGAGGCACAAGGGGCAGAGCAGAACAATCTCCTCTGTACCTTTCAGCAGTGCCAGAGACACAATCCTGCTCATTTATTCCATTACTGCCAACACAAACCAGCCAGGGGTATGTGGGATTTTTTTTCAGAATATTACCATACATGTAAAGAAAAAAAAAAAAAAGAAAGGCTCCCTTTCCAAAGTATGATCTTTTCATAAGGAATTTCCTTTTAGAAGCACAGATTTATTTTTCTCCCTCCCTTTTGAAAAGGTGTCTTCCCAGTTTCAGCTTACTTTCAAAAACCACTTGCTTTCCAATTTCACAAAACATTGGGATGTCCATTTTGTGATGTTAAGATGTTTTATTTCAGTTTCATTTAAGAAGAAAGATGCAAAGAAGTTGACTGAGAAGGGGGAAAATTAACAGTTTATTTCCAGTTATCAAGCTAAGCAATAACTGAGATATAACAGGCGACTAAACTGAATGAAAAAGGCAACCAGTATACTTTAAATTCAGATTTGTGAGCATTCATTTATTCAAGACCGTGAATATACATGAGCTGAATGCTCATCACATTCAGAATCCAAACTATCACCTCTCAGTCCAGCTCCCCACATTCACTCAACAGCAAACAGTCCTTCTTGGGTAGACCAGGGAATCCTGTGCCTCATTTCTCAGAGCTCTTCACCTGCAGCATCAGTTCTCCCATCCCACCACACAGGGCTCATCCCCACACTGCACTGATTCATTGGGCATTTAATGGGAACAGCAGGTACCTTTTCTGGGGGTATACAACAGAAAGCAGATCAGAGAAAATTACCTGTCTCTCTACCAAAAAGCATCTCATCTGTCAAAGAAAAAAAAAAAAAGGAGAAAGAAAAATTGCTCTATAGGCTGAAAACTGCTGACTTACATTTGTTCAACTAATGTTCAATTACTATTACATGAAACTCTACATGGAAAAAAAAAAAAGGAGTCTAATAAGAAAGCTAATGAAAACTAAGTATTTTACAAGAAAGTCACCTAAGCATAAAGTCAACTAGATATGACATTGGTTTTCAAATCCAGGGGCACCAACATAGGAAAAGCTGGCATTGCCACAGGAACAAGTTCTCACACACGGAGGAAATCAGGTGAGCCAAAATCTTCCAGAAGTCCAGTCTCACCATAGTATCTTTATTTTTTTTCCCTAAGCATACATTTTAATACAACACAGGGCTTTCCATATGGTATTTGAAAACAGTTCTCTATGCAACCTTTTTTTTTTTTTTAATTGAAACTTTTGCAAATAAATGTTTGGGATAGGAAATGGGGGTTTGCAGTGGGGGGGGGAGGGCAAAGGGAACACAAGCTGCAGCCCCCTCCCTTGCAGCCCCAAATTGCTGAGGATTAGAGACGCAAGACAAGAGACAGGGTTCAAGCTCTCTGCAGCCTGCTGTCCTGCAGAAATGAAAGGAGTAGCAAATTGTTACATTGCTTGCAATTCATCACTTTTTTCATTTTGATTTTTTTTTCCTCGATTATAAGCTTAATAAAAGCCTCTGCTGCACAGCATAGACAGCTTTCACTGCTATGCTCTTCACCAACTTCAGCCATAAAGGCACGCTAATTACTCTGAAAAGCTCATGGGAGGAAAAAAGAAAGATACACACAGACACACACATATTCCCAGTGAGCCATCATGGGTAAAAGCCGGCTACAGCCCCCCAGCTTGGCCAGCCCTATTGAGAGAACAAAGGAGCTTCTGGCCTGGCAGTGGAGAGCAAAAACTGTGGATGCAGGGAGCAGAACGGGGAATGGGGGAAAAAAAAAGGAAGAAAGAAAAGGAAGTAACACTCATTCTTGTGCTGTGAGGTCCTTACTATGCAAAGCTTTCATGCTGCAAAGAAAAGTGCTATTGAGAGAAGGTGGAGGGGAGCAAAATGCTGGGAGGCAAACAAGCAAACACGATGCAGGGCCCGCTAGGAGGGGCCTGGGACCCTTCAGCAGCACCAGCATCGCCTGCAGACACACAAATTACTTAGGAAGCCAGATGACACAAATAGGCACCTATTTTAAAATGACTGAAATAACTGCTTTCTTGACAGATTTGCTCTTATTATGCTGCTGACAACCTGCTACCACCTATGTGTATCTTGAACAGTGCAAACAATACAATCCACCACAAGATCGATCGCATATTCACCTTCACTGTGTGCACATGTAACATTTAGAAGAGTCACCCAAATTAGATCTACTTTTCTGTAAAAAGAGGAGCAGAGGAATTGAATTATGAGCAAACACGCTTCAGTGGGATGGGTAGAAATGCCAGGAGAGCCCCAAGCCATGAGGACAGTTCTGGCTGCAGCCAGCTCCCGCTGAGCACCCCACCGGCTTGCGATGAGAGGAATTACCTCCTTGCTGGCTCACAGATAGAAACCTGTCTCTTGACATTGTCCTGTGAAATTGCAAACTCCAAAGACCACAATTTACAACAGGTATTGATAATAACTACAGAGTATCTCGCTTGCACGGAATAAATTACCAGCAAGTTACAAAAACTCTCTCTCTTCGATCCTTCTCTTCCAACGAAAAGTTCTCTGGACTGCGTTTACAGCCCCACCGAGACAGATGAAAACGTTTCATGTGCTGAAGTGTGCTTTGCTCACTGAAGCCTTCCCATGCAGCAGCGAGCACCAGGACAGGATCTGTATATACCAGGTGCTCCCACCCAGTTTAGACAATACACCATTTTAGAGGATTTCCACGTTTACGTTCTACTGAATAAAACACTGGGAAACACAAGCCACAAACAGCATCATGCAGTCTTTGCTTGGGTCCAGGTCCCAACGAATGAAGGACATCTTACTCAAGTAAGGGACACAAGGCTTATACCTTTGATCACATTTCCTAACAAGTTTTACTTCAGTTAGGATTATTTTCACCCATAAATCTCAAAACACAACACAAACACGAGGAAACCTTGTCTCTACCACTTTCTCCCTTTGGTAGAAAATAGGAGATGCGGCGAGGGAAACCTCTCACCAACAGCCAAGAAATGGGACAAAAGTGTAATCCGGGTCCCCCTCACATCTTGCCATGCTTTCACCAGAGCCTCATCACCTCCTGAAGCCCTTGAGAAACCACACGTGTTCAGAACACTTTGGAAATGCGTTTGGGAAGTCCTCTAGAAAACATGCAATATTTATCTCCCCATTCCTGAAATCCTGATATCTTGACAAGTGACAACTAGCCATTTTCAGTACAAAGAAAGAAAATATATTTTCTGGCTTTCTGTGTTAATTATACTTTAAAAATATGTAAACCGTAGTCATGGGAAGAAAAAAGGGAGAGGGGGGAGAAAACCTGTTACAATAGCCACACACTGACAACCTAACAGACACAAACTAATTATTTTGTGTCTTTTCCAGCAAGTTTCATTCAATTAGCTGCACTGTTGAGTTCAAAAGGTGACTAATTGAGGCCTATTCTGTTGTGCGGAATTACAGTCCCTCAATGATATATGCAGAGACATGGGGAAATCTTAGATTTAAGCTCAGCTTCCTTGGCTAAATATTGAAACAAGAAAAGCAGAGAGGCGGGGGAAGGAGGAAGGCACTCAGCATTCAGGTCGCATCTGTGGTGAAACAATTAATTTCCCACTCTGCACATGCATAAATACTTGTCTATCAGCACTCGAAACCCAAGGCATGAGAGCACCAAAACAGCTCCTCGATGACATACTGCCAGTAATGCCTGGAAGCCCCAGGACTGTCACCATGACACCCAAAAGCTGATCCTTTTAGCCATGTTTTAAAATTACTTTTTTTTTTTCCCCTGCAAACTAACAGATTTTTTTCCTGCCCTTAATGCTTTTTACACTGTTTTGTTATGTTATTAAGCAACCTCTTAATCTTCTTCTTTTGTTCATCCATCCTGATGGGGGGGAATATCCACATCTGGGCACTTTTCAACATATCAGTCACATAGAATGCTCAGGGCAACCCTTCATCCTGGGCTGAGGAGCAGAAGGACAATAAAGAGAAATGAAAAATGAACTCAAAGAATGACAATCCCGATCTTTTCACTGACTCCCTGCAGGAGGCTCACTGCCTGCCCACACAGCTCCAGTCCTCCATCACTGCCTGCTTCCAGCATTGCCCCCGGGTCTCCAACTCTGTGCTTGCATTAGGACAGGTTTCCAAGGACTGAGGAACCACAGGTTCAAGGGCTCCTTTGGTCTGATACCTCACCTCTGTTTTTGCAGATTACTAAAGAACCACCTTCCCCAGTAGCATCAAGATGGATTTAGCGGTTAGCACCAGCAGCAAAAGAATGAAAACAAAACAACCAAAACAAAACAAAAAAGCAAACAAGAAAACCAATACAGACACTAATCTTGAAAAAGACAGGAACAAAGTAAGTTTTCAAGTCTCCCAGGCGTTATGGGCCCCCATGTAACACTTGGTACCTGTAGCCACAGTTTTCCCTCTGTATCTCCCCAGCACCATCCTAACTTTCTTTGACTGACCTGCAGCCACGTTCAGACCCAGTGCAGAACATCTCTTGGGCACAGAGCCCTGATTGCCAGAAGCACAGGTCCCAGAGTCCTGCTCAAAGCCCTGCTCTGATTTACAGCAGGCAGCTGGAGTCTCACATCAGCAAGAAGAGCATACCTCCTCAGCTGGAACTTGGTGTGAGCTTTATACATTTCTTTATACAGGATTAGCAAGGAAGCTCCTTTTAACTTTCATTGACTTTAGTGTACTATTGACTGGCCCTAGCCCCATGGAACCTGTGGTTTTCAAGTTGGCATTGCAATCACATCTGGAGACCAACAGCACAAACTATCCACTGAAAATCTAAACAATCCAGCCCCATTTACTTTGGAAGGGCACGTTTTGCAACCTGCTGTACATCTATCCATAAATAGAGGCTGTGGGATGGCACTGACACCACACAACATCACACGGACCAAGGAACCTGCTGGTCAGCCTTCCTGTTGAAGCTCTTTCACCATACAGGCATGATGCCCCACACATCACCCCTCAGGCGTGGGCATACACAGCTTCTCCTCTGTTATGCAGACAACATGAGCCTCCGCCAGTCTGCACAACACAGCCACTTTAAAAAAGTAATTCTTAAAAAAAGACCTAAAATAACCTATACTAGCAGGGGTGAGATTTACTTTAATTGACTGTTATCTTGATTTCCTCACAAGAATGCATGGTGAGCACATAGCTATATAATCTACCAGCCATATTTCAAATGGCCTCTGATTCTGAATATGTAACTACTACTATAAACTGCAGGAGTATTGCTCTAACTAATTATTTTAAATCCAAACAGCTCATAACAAATACAACAGTGACCCAATGGCAGATGCATTTTTCATTTATTCATTTCTGTTAAAGCACATGCAATGTTAAAAGGAACAGATAGTTAAATAGATGAGAGTAACACAATGCTTGGTAAAAAGGTCCACTTACTCTATCAGTAATTAAAATGATCGTTCCATTATTCTTGCTTTACAGGTATCATTGCCTTTGCCCTTGTAAAATACATAGTTTCTGTCTTCTGTAGCTTAATAACCTTTTTTTTTCTACTTTCTTTGCTAATAGCCACTGGCTTATCCAGGCCCTATTTAGACAATTATGTGCTGTTCAGGTATAAGAAATTCAGCATCATATAATCAGCAAACATATTTTTTTTTTAAATTGTGAGGTAATTAATACTTTTAATAATAAAAAATAAACCACCAAGATAACAGACATGTTGGGATTCTTATCATGGCAAATCTAGCATGTGTAATTCACACTGCATCCAAAATTGTCCTTCTAATTATGTCAGCTCTTATCTTTCTTTACAGCACGGATTACTTTGATTAGTGAATTAGCACAGTACATTCAGGTTGGTGCGTGCTCGAGAGCTTTCCTGATTGAACTGGCCCACTTCAGTCCACAAGCACTTTATAAACCGGAGGAAAATAATAAAATGAAACTGGAAAGCAAGTAGAAAAAGGCCTTAAAAAACCAGTCCCAAACCCAACAGCAATAGCAATCTATTGAATAGGTATTTGTAACAAATGCAGAAGGTGGAAAGCTCAGGAAAAGGGGAAGATGCAGAAGAGCTGCAGCATAAGGCAAAGTCCACTGAGTGAAGCTGGTACTGCTTGAACTCCATTTCAGTCATGATCTTACAGGCATAAATATGGCATTTTAGTAATTTAAAGAGAAACTTTAATATTTCTAAATTGTTAGGTGTCAAAAACAAATAAATTCTTCCTCTGACAAATGCAAGTTGGCATGAATAATACTTCTTTCTGTCCTGGTAGTATGCAACAGGGTGCTATTACTATGCTAATCTCCGAGCAGCCCCTATACATGCACTTACCTTAAAACAGACCCAGCAAGTTAAATGGAAATGAAAGCAGACTTGGTGACAGGTTTTACTGAAGCAAAGCAGAAAGACAAATCAATGGGATGTACATCATGTGCTTCCCCATCACAGGGGAAGAACAACTTAGGTCAGAAGAAGAGGAGAAGAAACATCTGCATCTCAAACAACCCTTAGGGTCTGGTAAGATAGTGTCCCAGTGAAGGGGATCAGCCACCACAATGGCTGAATGGAAATAATTTTCTTTTTTTTTTTGCAGAGCATTCAGTGCAGAGAGTTCAGGGAGATCCTCTTGAAGGATTAAGAAGGCACCATGGAAGAAGTTCTGGCTACGAGAAGCTGTTGCACTCAAGGAATGACCACTCACCTCCACCAGATGATTTTTACCCTGGGGACCCAAGAAGCGGCTACAGGCATAAATACATATTGGCTATCAAATAAAAGACTAATTTCCTCTCAGCCTCTAAGGCTAGACTGCATTATGCCAGACACATCCTCTTTGTCCACATGGGAGTTTTGTGAAGGTGCAATGTGCACCTTTGCTAGGAGCTTCCCAGTGCCCCCCAGGAGCTGCAAAGAGGTGGCAGGACACAGCACCCACATCAACACCAGGCTACACATCAGGCACCAGCTATGCATAGCTATTAAGACCAGTCCTCAAGCCCTTGAGTAGCACCTTCCAAAATGTACCCATATATATTTTATTTATATCAGAAACAAAAGAAAACAAACAAAAAATACTCAGGGCGGGGGGGAGGGGGGGGAATATATATATTTATATAAACATAGGAAAAAAAAAGAGGGACAGCAGGGAAGCCCTGCAGCACGGCCAGTGCCCAGGCAGAAGCAGAGACAGGAGCTCAGGGATGTGGGAACGACCATTTCAGCTGCCAATACATGCAGCATGCCACGCTGAGCAGAAAAAGAACACTTACTGCCAAGAAATTTCAAAGAAATATTGGTGTAGTTAAGTATGCAAATATTTTGTTGTCGACAAAGGAAGTAATAGGGCATTTTTTCACTGTTTTTCCTTGTGGTGAGACGAGGCTCTGTGCCTCTCTTTAAAGGCAAAGAGCAACATCACAAGCCTCACCATCACCTTCACATTTGACACTTAAATCCATAAGTACACACAAATGCATGTATATACACTCCCAGCATACCTTCCCCCCTTTTCGGAAATGAAGTGCCACTTTTAAATATTTCCACTTTACTTGCTTTGAATTGCCGGAGATCAAATGAGTCAATTAAGTGCTGTGTCTTTTTTGTTCGGAGGCGAGATGAAGGTAATTTGCTGCTCAGTGCATCTGTTTCTTCATCAGCACAGTAAGGACCAGGCTAATTAGGGGAGGAAAACAATATGGTCATATGGATAGGCCAGATTGCCTGTCACTCAGCGATTCAGCAGGCAGGTTGTGCTATGAGGACAGAAAACAGATGAAGAGTCTTCATCTCCTTCCTCAACGTGACTCGGGGAACAGGACTTCAAGCACTCAGATGGTTACCTGAATATTTTTAGCATTAATCCCAGAAGGTTCCTCCCCAAGTCCTGTCGTTGCTGATGTGCCTGTGATGAACGTTGCTGTTCTTTGCTCCAGTGAGAAGCTGAGGTGGCACATGCTGAGGTTTCTATTGGAGCAGCTCGCCATCGCTGCGGCCAGGCACGCTGCACCACTCACTCACCCAGGTGGGCAAGGGGTGACCTCGGCTCACACCACAGGAAGCCCGGGCAAGCTGCAGCACTGCCACATGGAATTTATTACCAATTAAATGTGTGATGCTAATGAAGCCATTCCAAGTCCCTCTTCTGTTGACTTTAATCCACTCTGCAAGGCATCGCCCTGCTTTCCGGCAGACTCAGTGCAAGTGAACGCAGGGCACTCCCTGCTCCGACACCTCCCCACGCAGCAAACGGGGAAGGCACCCATCTAGAGCATGACTGGTTTTTTAATGCATCAAAAGCTTCAAAATCTCTGCCTCCTTAATGCCTCCCACACCAAGGTATTTTTTTTTAAATACATGTTTTGAAATCAACTGAAACTTGTAAGCAGCAGTGCATGATCATGAGCCATCTAAAAAGCTGTTACTACTCTCATCACCATCCAACACTGAAATTTCCTAATTATTTTTCAGCATTTTTAGTTTCAATAGGTTCAATCAGGCATATGATTTCAAATGCCTCTGACTTTGCAGCATTGCAGAATCACAGACCCCAACTCAACAATCACGTGGGTGAGTGCCCCGATTCAGCTTTCAATCACCAATCCTAAATCTAATGTCAAAAATTATTTTCTTGATAAACTGCAAACATGCAAGTGCATGAGAAAAGCAACTTTAAGGAGACGCGCTAGAGATAAGTAATTCCCAGTCACTCACACATAATCCCACTGCAGCATTTTTGTTTATTAGGAGAAGATATGGAATATCGGAGGAAGTTCATTTATTCACTGGCCTGTAAAATCAAGCAGGAGCAGATATTACATTTACTACATCTAAGTTTTATTTGCTACTACAAATGTAACAGTATAAGGTACAGAAAACACGTTAACTCGTATGGAGCACACCATGAAGGCAATCAGCCTAACCAAGAGCTTTCAAATCTCCCTGTCAGTCACCAAAACACACAGACTGAGTGCTCAACACTGCAAACACAGCTTCTTTTTGGGGGTTTTTTTGGTTTTTTGTTTGTTTTTTTAATTTTTTTTTTTAATAGAGTATTCCCATCAGATTTCTGGTTTTACACTTATGAGAAATGTATCGAAAAAGTCTGCTCCTCAAGCAGGTAATAGTTTTGCAGGGCTTGCTTACCAACAAAACCCAAAAACAAAACAAAAAAAAAAAAAGCCACACAAAAAAAAACCCCAAAACCATGCACAAAAAAGCCCACACACCCAAAACAACACACCACACACCCAAAAAACCCCACAAAACCCAGAAAAGACTTTTAATGGAGCCCACCCTTCTTTGCAGACCAAGGAGAATCAGTTCATTTACAAGCCACTTAAAAATCCTCCAGGGACCATCTTAAAGCCTCAACCCAAAATAAGGTGAGTATCACTTCAGATTTTGACACACATCACATCCCACACTGGCCCTACCCCAATAGTTTTGCTTAAACCAAAGCAGGTCTTTGCTCCCATTCTGAGGGCTGCAAAGTTTGGGGTGAGTCACCAATTAATCTAGATCCATAAATAAACATCCAAAACTAGGGATCTGACTGCAGAGCTCCATGTGAACTTCAAGTCTTCACCCTTGAGTCCTCACCAGATCTCACAGAAATTGTGTTTCCTCCTTACCAACTCTTCACATCTTGATCTACTGAAAACCTGTAACACATCCAACCCCTCAAATAGTTGAAAGTTATCTGATGATGCACACTAAGGGACAGGGGCCACTATTTGAGAGCACCTATGATTGTACACAGTAGCATAGGTGAAAATAAGTAAGTCAGCATGCTGTGTATTCAGTAGGAGCACCCAACCTGCTTTAACAGCAGCTTTATTGCATCAGCATCCCCCAAAATTAAGGGCAGAAGCTACGATTCCTATCCTTCCGCTTCTCTAAAGGCATTTAAATTGTTCCTTCTAACAGTATGTAAATATTAAAACTTCTCCAAATGGCAGAATCAAATTTAGCAAACTAAGTAGAAGATGTCAGCGGCTGGGATGGCAAGCCAGGTTATTTGCCTCACTAAGCAAACCCAGGCAATAAACTGTGTCCTTCCCAAGAACAAACACTTGATAGAGCAGCCATGAGTCAGGCAAAGGGGAGCACGGGCGATGCAAAGGTCAGGGACATGACCTCTGTTCAAGTGTCCCACCAAAGCTTTGCCACCAATGCTCTGCGAAGAGCACAGTATGAGTTGCAGAAAACCTACTTTTTGTATCATATGGAAGCTATCCCAACAACTACATCTTTGCAAGGAATGGGCTAAGCTGCACCAGGCCTCGGAGCAAGGGGAGTATAGGGAAACTGCACACGAAGTGTGATGCAAAACGCTGGCTTGCAGGGCACTGTGGACGCCAAAGTTTGCATGGGTTCAAAAAGCAATCAAATTCTCAGCTGAAAAAACTCCATTGCGTGCAATTCAGTGAAGGTCTCCATCTCCTGCTCAGGGATCTGAGCCCGGAATTAGTGACAGCCTAGTAAAGTCTTCTGAGGAGAATTTGATACACAGGTCTTGATCTTGTATCCTCCAAAGGATATAAGCATTGCTCACTCTCAGAGACAGGTTACTGGATGAGTAGGACTGTGGTTTGACCCAGGCAAGCTGTATTTTCTCATATGGATCATTATACCTTGCTTTATGCTCTGCATCCACACAGGCTGAGCCCAACCCATCACTCAAGCCTTCCTCATTAAGTCCACAAAAAAAAAAAGCCCACCCACTGCAAAGGAGCAGACACCCTATTTCCCAGGAGTAAGTCTTGAAGGGGGCGTTAAACCGGGGCTGACACTTCAGCTTTGTCACAGTAATTATAACAGACTGCAAGCACCTAGACTGAGTGGAGGCAGCCGTGAAGTTGCTATGCTGCAGTTTGGGCTAGAAAATTATAAAGAAAGCCACCTCTGCAGTAAGGACATGAAGAAATGCCAGCTCCGACCTGCCAAACTGTTGCATCCGAAAAAAAAACCAGAGATGGGCATGCCATTTCATTTCAGCAAATGAAATCGAGGGGTCTAACAGACTGAGTGCAAACCTCAGAAAATTTAGCAATGATGTGCATTAATCAAAAATAACAAACCACAAATAGCAACTGACCAAAGGGAACACTTGAGTTTTATGAGATGCTTTAAGTCCAGCCAGCACTGAAAGCATTTAAATTCTGGCAGCTTCAGAAGTTAAGTGCCAGCATGAATTTAGATCCTTGGATACATTCAAAGTCTTTCAGCTGCAGTTTCACTAGTAAATACTGAAACCACACACAATCAAATCATTATAAATAAAGTTTTTTGAGCTCAGTGGAAGACAACACTGATGGATTCATGATCTGTGCTGCTATAACAGAGCTAGTAATAACTCTGATGTATTGACTTATTTTTTCTTTAAGAAAAAAAAAAAAATCTGGATTTCTGTAAGGAATGCCTGCTCAGGAATTTCTGCCAAGCTGAACACTATATGTTGCTGACACTGTTGCTATGCTTTAAGTCAATTAGGAAGACTGGAGGCAGATGGCCGAAAATGACCAAAATTACATAGTACATTCTGTTTAATCGTTAGGATTATTATTCAGGCCATAATTGCTTTTAACAGATTATTGATCATTATTAAGATTACAACAATGTGTAAGAAAATAACAAAGTTATGAAAAACATGATTTTTCAATTGCATCTATCTCCACACTGTTCAAAACTTTTCTTAAATGAACTAATGAATTAAAAAAACAAAAAATTTAAAAGAAACCCATTTCACTAGCTAGATGCACCAATTTTGGGATGTGACCAGAGACTGCAAAAGGATGCCAGTAACAGAGTTTCCCAAGGCAGCTTTTGCACTGTCACTCACCTGAGCTGCTGGGAGCCTCACGGGGACAGGAGGATGGATGCTCAACGCCTGTGACTCCTCCAAGACTGCCTGAACCCCATCATAAACTCAACCAGGCCACTGAAAAGAATACCTTGAAGTCTTGCCTCTAAAGAATTCATTCCTCCCGAGCTACAGTCAAACAAGAAAACATAGGAAAGGCAGGTTTCACAAGGACTAAACAGAAAAACCAACTAGGAGAGGCATCCTGGACCTTAATTTAAAGCAGTGGCAAGCACATTGCTCCAAAGGCCAGCCCTTGGCCGAGGGAGTAATCAGTTTTTTATCCCACAGATACCAATGTGTCTATCTCCCTCCTTCAGCAGCTGAGATTGTCCTTGTCCCTCTGATGGGTTTTCATACAGTCCTCATCTTAAATACCTTTTTTTTTTTTTTTTTTAATCACAGTCATACAAACCATCATGTTGAGATAAAGATGGTAAAATGCTTCAACCCATGAGATATCCACGGCTCAGGAAAAGGTTCCTCCAAACTGCCTCCAATATCACCAGTTTTGGAAATTCTGGTCCTATAACTCCAAACATTCCAAAGTACAAACCCAGGTGTCATCAGCTGGCAATCAGGGATATACTGGGACTGGGAGAAAAAGGCAAGTACACCTATCAGAGCCTACCCTGGAAGGAAAGGGAAGGGCACATGGAAAACACACCAGTGGACAACAGCCTCCCACAGCCACAAGCCCTACTCCTTTGATGCTGGGAAAATTAAGTTAAAGAAAAAACCCATGCAACATAGGTCTCTTTCTCCACCAGAGATACTAATATCATAATTGAAATCAAGCAACAATTGTGACAATTCAAATTGTGTGAATGAAATGCAAGTCTCTTAAGCTTTTAACTTAATACATACACGCTAATTATCTGAAGATTCACCTTTATCCTACAGCCTTTGGGGAGCAGTTCGGTTTAGCTCTCCACCAAAATCCCAAAATGCAGTATGCCACATTGCCGTTCAGCTTTACATACAGTCCTTCTGCTACAGAAACTGGTGCTTTGACACGCTATTTGCGGTCAATCTGGAATTAGTGCTTTGCCACTCTGTGGATTTTCCACCAGCACCACTCTTCTCCCTCTTACTCATACAGAACACTTAGCATCTCATCCCACCAAGCCATAATATTCTCAGTGCTTCTGCATGCTGCTAGGTTGGGCTTTTAAGACTTCTCCTAAAAGAAAAAATGTCATTAGTAATATGCATAAAATGTCCTCTAAAATGGACAAAATAGGAGGCACCATTAAGAGAAAGGGCACCAGACGAGAAAGGCATCATCCTTGCTTGCCATGATCCTGGCTATTAAGCTTTGGACAGAACAGTGAGGAATGGAGGGAAGAAACAGACTGGCTAATCAACACATACGTCACACAGATGCCCATTAAAACCATATTACACTTTCTCAAAATCCATATACTTGCCATGTTATTTCATCTCCCCCCACACCTACCTCCTCATTGCCCTCAACCTCTAATAGCAGCAATGACCTTGGCACATGGCATTTTCATAGAATTAATAGTTGGCTGGTGTTAATGGCCCTTGGCTACACCTTGGGCCATCAACTCCTCCCAGACAGTCATTAATCCCAAGGAAACACCCTGCACCTCAATTGTTATTACTTAATTAGCTCCACACATAATCTGTGGAGCTGTAACACCACACCAAAGGGTTGATTTGTAAATTATGAGTGAGAAAACTTTCAAGTCAAAAGATTCGAGATACTGCACCAAAACCTAATTAAAGGCATTTTAACACGCTAATAAATAAAGCATAATTATTTGGGGCCTAAATCAGCTACTTCAGCAAAGGAACTGCTTTTGACTCCGTGTTCTGATTCAGTTAAAGGAGCTCTTTTATTTTTCAACACTAAGGTGCATGCTGCAGAGGCCAGCAAAAGCACAAATCCAAGCTTGCACTTAAAGTGCTACTTTTTTTATATACCATGAACTACACCAAGTAACTTTTGTTTTTTGCTCTGCTGGGGGAGACTTGGAGGAGGATGCATGCAGAACAGTTGCACGCAACAATAAATGGAAGATTTGGGACACATTTGCAACATGCCAGAGCTTTATGCTCAGCCAGATAAAGGATATTTTTAAAAAGGAAAAGAAAAAAAGGAAGAAACAAGTCTGCCAGTGTTTTAACAGTCTCAGAGACTGACTGAACGGTAAATCTGCTTTCTGTGCTATTCTCCAATCAGCATCACCTTTCCAAAGGCACATTCGCAGCAGCAGAGACTCTCTATCCCGACGGCACTCCCCTCTGCCTCGTGCCCCGGCTCGAGCACATCTGTGATTATGGTCCTGGCCCAGGAGACACAAACACAGCCACCTCCGTACGTGCTTCACAGCGGAGTGCCTCACTGGCAAAGGCTACACAGGGATGGCAGGTGGAGGATACTCTTCCCAGAAGGGTTACAGAGCCCTTGTTTTCCCTGCTTTACCCCTGGTCTGCAACACAGCTGCCCAGCCATTATTCTCCATCTTACTGAAACCTAAAATACCTTTATTGAGCACGCTACAGAAAAAGGTAGAACCATACCACAACAAAATCATTAAAGGCTCCCCCAAAGAACACTCCTCCTACAGAAGCAGCCTGGGCTGCTGTAGCTCCTCTTTCTGTTTCGTTGCTCCTCTCACGTATTCCTGCCACCTTTAGGGCACGTGTTTTTCCCAGATTACATATCCTCTGCAGACTCAAATATGATTAATTATGTTCTTTCATTATCAGTTACCCAAATTGAAGACAGACCTCATGTTCCATGATGCTGCATTAATATCTCCATCCCAAAGGAGACTCAACCTCATCACTGGCTAATTCAAGCCCAAAGCCTCTTCCATCTCCTTCCCCATTCCTCGAGGACAACAGGGGAACAGGTTTTGGTAGTGGTGGAGCCGAGGGAAGAGGAACAGTTTCATCAAAATGAAATACAATAAGAGACAGATCTGCAGGAGAAGGTAAGCTTGAGGAAACAATTCAGATTAAGAGGACGTCTGACGATTTAAACATGGGGCTCAAAGGAAAATGAGATGTCTACAATTATGAAAGAAGTATCTTTTCATTGCCTGGACTGTTATTAGCTGGGACAGGAAACAAGATGACAACCGGAGACTTCCTAAGTCAGCCAACGCTGCATGTTGCCACTCCTTGGCATTACACAAACACTGCCCACACCTGCACAGGGAGACAGTGGGATCCTGCAGTTTGCTTGAGGACTGGCTTTCCTTCTTGGGTTGTCTCCTTCAACTAGTCAACTCCATTGAGCTAAAAATAAGTGTACAGCCAGACGACCACCAAACCAGAGCACTTTCCAGACCTCACCTTTCCTACATGCCACAACCTGCCGGACTTTAAACCTATTTATCTATACTCACACCAGCAGAAAGAGAGCTTGTGCATTGTGCTGCCCTCTTGTGCATCTCCTCCTCTCTCCTATCATATGGCTTTTCCCCTTTTTTTTTTTTTTTTAATGGGCTTTCCTAATAATGATTCACCCATGCCACTGAGTTCTTTCCTCCTCCCCCCAGGCTGGCTGGCTACCTACCTGCCCTAATAGCTGCATAATTAAAAGGAAAACCACTCCAGGTAACTGGCAGGCTTTGCTAATTGAAAACTGGGTAGGTAATCATTTGGCCCAGAGAAAAGACCCACTCGTATGCCATAATATGGACCACCATCTGTTTGCTAAATTAGCCGCAGTGAAAAATTAACATAGAAATGACTGACACCAATTATTTTTTAAGGAGTTTGCCTTAACACAGAGGACACTTCACCACCTCACTGAAGGTCTCTTCATGACAGGAGGCAATTTCTCTTCCAAGGGACTAAGATCCAGATGCAGTTAAACTTTCTTGAGCGTAAAGTCAGCAACTGACCAGTGATGGACCTTCCCAGTAGCAGTAATTTAATGGGACTGACACCCTCAGCTCTCACTGCCTGGAGCAAGCGTTCACCCCTCCTGCAGGGACCCACGGGTCCTCCTCTCCAGGGAAGAGATGCATGCACCTTACATGATGAGGGCAGCCTGACACCTATGGGCAATTCTTAATTCCCTGTAATTAACCAAACTTTGGGAGACTAAGGAGGTCTCACAAGCTCTGGCTGGCTGGCTCACATAAAACAGGGGACAGAAATACCACCCCTACCTTATTTCCGATGACAAGGCTTGATCAGAGATGATCACTTGCTTCTCTTCACAGTTCCCACTCAAGCCAAATCCTCCCCATCTGGGGTATGAACTTGGCCACTTCAGCAGCTAACAGTCAAACCCCACGCTTTCACCTCTGGCCTCTGGAAGCAAACGCAGATGAGGAGTATCTGAAGTCAGGACCACCCTGGGCACACACCTAGCATTGCCCAGCAGAAAACAACAGCCAAACTGCTCACCACAACATACAGATAACATGGTATTTGAGCTCCTCAATTCTATCTTAATGAGATTTATCTTTATATTATCATCATGGCAACTGTCTCCCTAATGCTCCCACCACAAGCCAAAACCCAGGAGCCACTGTGCACAGCCACGTAGAAGATAACAGCCCTTGCATCCAAAAACCTTACCAGAAGGAGAAAATAGAGAAAGAAGCAGGAACCAAGGTGGGGGAAAAGCAGTTAGCATGGGGAGATACTAGGAAACCTGGGGCCCTGGGACTCGAGGTCCCTGGACCAGCTCCCTGAGCATCATTGGCCAGAGCCACAGAAAGAAACCACCTGAGGAGCAGCAAGGCCTTTCTTCCTTTCCAACCTGCATGTACTCAGTGGAAGATGCACCACTATAAATTAAAACAAGGATGCTATTCAAGCTAGGAATCTAATTTTGCTCATTAAAACTATAACGACAGCTGTAAAACAAAACATTAAAGCACACTATATTTGCCATTTACAAGTGCCCATCATATACAGAAGGCCTTCCTTCCCCAGCACTGCTTATTTACCTAGGGGAAGGACACCCTACAAACACACTTGTCTTTCTCCTTGATGTGTACTTCGCCAGTGAATGCACAGCCTCTGTAGTATAACCCGTGCAGAGAGTTGCAGGGCCAGGGCTCTCACAACACCATAAAGCATCCAAAATACAGACCCCACCACTTGCCATACTGATACACAGCATCACTACGTTGCATAGACACATACATGTGTTGTACACTGTATAGGTGCATACACAGCAGTATGTATTTTCCAGTGCAGACACACTGTTATGCATTTTCGAAGCCCAAGTAAAGCTGTGCCACTGGAGCAGCAGTCAGAGGGGCTCCTCAATGTGCCCAAAGGTCCGTTTTGCCCTTAGCAGTGAATGGCAGGAGGTCCCAATACTGCCTGTACCTCTGCTAGCCCACGCAAGCATCAGGGGATAACAGACCAAAGGCACCAAAGCCGCTTCCCCGAGCTACACACAGCCTTCAAACTCCCAGCAAGTGCACTTTTAGGAACTTGGAGTCACATTCTAATTCTTTACTTTGACACACAATAACGTTAGCAATTAGTACTGTCGGCAAACTGCTTCCCTCCATCTCTTTGATGTTCGTTATTTTTGCACCGATTGTTTTGCTGAGAGAGGAATTTGGATTCTCCATTATCCTTCAGGGACAATGGAGAAGTGCTTAATATAAAAAAAATTTTTTAAGAAATCACCCACGAAGCCTAACACTATACCGAGAGTTAAATCTGAAAGCCTTTGCATCAAGTATTATAATTACAAGACTCACATCACCATCTCATTCACTTCCCCTCACACACCTTTTGCAAGGGATCTATTTTTATTTTTGCTTAAGCATCAGAACGAGTAATGGAGAAAAGTTTGAGGAGAGGCCGTATGAAGTTCCTGAGGCAAGAGCTCATTAGTGACTCACTGCGATAATTAACAGTGAAGCTGACCCCATCAGGAGTTAAAATGCATTTTTCTGATGGAAATGAAGCACATCTCCAGAAACCTCACCGCAGCAGTTCAAAACACACACACACACACACACACAGGTGGCACCCTCCAGAAACACAATTCATCATTACGGACTGCACTGATATTAGGACATAAGTAAACAACAGCAGATAAAGAAAATAATATTTGCTCGATGCTTTGACACATTTCCCTCAGACATTTTCAGGTGTCAGCTGTAATAAATGAAGCATTTACTGGGTGCAGACGACACTTTAAACAAATCAGTGCAAGTCCCTAAAGGAAACAAGCAGCAGCATATTCGGTAGTATTTCATCATTTCAGAGGCGGCAGAATGAAGCTGACAAGTACACAAGATAAATACTTTGTTCTGTCATGCTGTGTCATGTCGGGGAAAACATAAAGTGTTATATGACCTTTGGAGGCACAGCCCACAGAAACCTTCCCTCTCGCTTCCAAGCCACTGTTTGCAGGAGGGAAAAAAGAAGATAAAATAGAAACACCCCTCCAAGGAGCTGCCTCCCAGCAGCTCTAACTCAAGGGATTTCAGGGCCACTGTCCTGGCAGAGGTTTTGCTGCCGAAGCCTGAAAAGGGAAGAGCTGGGAAGAGATGTGGGAGCAGGAGGCAGCATCACTGCACCTCCGGCACCTCTGCAAAAACAACAGTAACACATGCCTCACAGAGGGGAAAGAAATAAGATGGTCCAAATTAATTGCTATTGATCACTATTTTCCACCAACAGAATAAGCATTCACTTTTATATTTCTTTCTAAAAAAAAAATACATCCTTTTGCTCTTAGTGGGATTTAAAAGCACAAGCAAGGCAGGTTGAGCAGAAGCCAGCCCGTGGCTCTCAGCAGAGCACGGCTGCAGCACAGCAGCACAACCCACGGGTGATGTCTTCTGCACCAAAATCACTTTCCTGGGCCAGACAAAATCACGCCAGGACAACACTCCTTCAACAGGCTCCACCAGACCACAGCGTACCCCAGCACCACAGCCCATTCAATCGTCATGTGCATAGCGACGCAGACTTGCGAGGAAAGCAAAGCGTGGTGATGTGCTGAAACCTAAGCACTGTACCAAACACCCACTGAAGGCCCTTGGTAACCTTTTTCTCATTCTTGTTGTGTTGAAATTCCACTTTTTTTTTTAAAATTTTTTCTCCCCCCTCCTGTGTCCAACAACATCCCCCAGGCTCCCAGTCCCAGGCAGCCAGGGCAAGCAATGCTGCGAAACAGACACAACTCTCCATCAAATTTTTACATGGCAAATAACCTCATTGTGAGTACTTTGGGACCAGGGGCAAGATAATGCTGAAGTGCTTTGGACAGGAAAGCAAGTATTAATAAATATTTTTTAATCCTGTAACATGGCACAACGGGTGTTTTTAAACAGTAAAGGCATTTGGTGGGACACACTGTCCTGTCTCACCTTACTGTGATGTGCCTGCTACCCTCCCACCTGCTGTTACCGTATTTCACAGACATTAGGACAATCAACTTTTATTTTTTTAAAAGAGTTTCCATTTTTAAAACACCAGGTAAGCAGGAAAACTAATTCAACCAAAAAAATAAAAGATGGTTGCAAAGCCACAAATACAAACAAGACAACTCAGAGCTTGGTTCAATGTGAAAAACTAATTTCAGGCACTTTTGTTAAAAGCTAAGTGTCAAATATATAATTTTATTTAGAAGTCATCCCTTTGCAATCTCAAATAATTGTAATAACCATAGATATTGTATTAATCATAACTGTGGGAATGCTTGACATTTTTCTCCTCCCCTTTATCCCATGAAAGATGGCAAGCAAGAGACCACCCTCATTAATTACACTGTCACTTCTATGTAACAACCTGCAGTTAACGAACCTCCATAATAAATTATATATATTTACATCAACTTCCTAGCTTTCACGTTCATGTATCTAATTACTGTGAAAGAGACAAATAGGTAATTAAGCTATTTGCAGCTATACAAGTCTGGAATTATGAGTGTAAAAAGACAGGTACTGAAAAGCTGGCCCTCTAGTATACATAGTAAAAAGCAATAATATTAAAAGTGGATAAGGTAAAAGTGCATCTGTAATTATGCACAATATGCTTAACATTTAAGTGTCACATTATTATTAATTAATTCAACATTCATTAGAGTTGCTCCTATCATCATGAATCCGTTTGCCAGTTGCTTTGCTTTCAGCTAAAACTCCCGTAGTTCCATCATAACCCAGTCGTTAAGTGTTAATTAACAAATGCTTAACAATGAGACACTGGAAAGAGTAGTTAGATAACAAAACAAAATGTTTTGACCTGCCAAAAATTACTGTAGAGAAAAAAAAAAAAAAAAAAAAAAAAAAAATGGGCAGACACCAAGGACCTCTTCTATTCATTTTTAGCCAGGCTCCTTTAGAAAGTAAATTTTGGATGGTTGCAAAGCGCATTGCATCTGTCCAAGTGCTACAAATCTTGGCACTTCTGGGCTAAGTTCAGCTGCCCCGACCCCAGTGATGCTGAAGGTCTAAGGTGGCGGGAGAGAAGAGCCTGCTCCCCAGGCTGGCTGCCCACCACACTCAGCTACGGAGCCAAGGACAGAGAAAAAACTCATCTTCACGTCCAGGTGGGTTCAGCCCAGCACGGGCAGCATCTCCCAGGCCCTGAGGCAGGATGGAGAGCGACGACCACCTCCTCACCTCAACCCAAGACAGTCACCGAGACAGGACAGCTAGCAGGCAGCATCACTCCAGGAGCACAGGTGCGTTTATCCTTCTTTCTCTGTAAATTACAGCCACACAATGTTTTAAGTGTTATATGAACAATAACAGCACAGTAGTCTGTTTTAAAGAAGAAAAACACTCAGTGGAAAGAAATGAGATGCAACCCAAGTGATAACAGTTTATTGCAAGCATCCATTAACTAATGCTGAACTGTAATGAAATACTTCCAGAAGTATACGTGGCATCCCCAGGAACACTAAACGGCTTCATTATTTTTACTGCTTAGAGAGTGAATATCAAACAAATTCATACATAACTGCTGCAAGAAAACTTTGCTCCACCAAGAAATAGAAGCAGGGTGAGAACTGCTTTTAGTGCACATCTTCTCATCCCCTGGCTCTGGGACAGTGCAAGAAGAAAGGCTTAAGTGCCCTACTCTTCTCAAATTGAGATTTAATTGAAAAACAAACAAACAAAACCCCACAAAGCTCTTTCCTCCTGGCATTTCTGTCCCAAAGCCTTCCTTGGACCATGCTGCCAGCATGCCTTGCATCCCACTCCCCTGCCTTTTACCAGACCACCCTGTACCCCTACTCTCCCTGCTGAAGTTCAGGAAGGTCCTGACTTCTCCCCATGGAGCATCTCTGCTCCCCGCCAGTGGGAAAGGGTGAGTTGGGGCAGCCCACACCAAACCCTGACAGAGCACCAGGTGGGCACACCTCCTCTGCTCAGCAAGGGGCAGCACCAATAACTGTATTTACTTCAGGATGACCCCAGCCAATCCTGATGTTCAGCAAGTGAAGGTTGTAAAAATAAATAAATAAAAGTTCAAAAAAAAGTGGCTTCTCTCCCCTGTTGCCCTCTTCCCACTGCATCCTTTCACCCTCCTCATCTTTCCAGGGAAAGCAGTAAAGGTTGAGGACTGCCTGGGCTG